>NC_056740.1:459665286-459772786 GCF_019279795.1 Protopterus annectens
TTTTTGGTGGTTTTTTGGGGTTTCCCAGAGATTTTTATTTTAAAGGGATTTTTCCTGGGGGTAAACAAGAGGATTTATAAAGGGTTTTCTTTGGGGACCCTTTAGATTTTTATTTTGGGATTTTTCCTGGGTAAATTTGGGGTTTTTAGAATTTTTTGGGGGGGTTTTCCCTTTTAGATTTTCCCAAAGGGAGTTATTTCGGAGGTTCTGGGAGTTGATGGGATGGTTTCTTTAGGTTTATTCCCTTTTAGATTTTTATTTTAAAAAGGGGGTTATTTCCGGAGGTTCTGGGAGTTGATGGGATGGTTTCTTTAGGTTGTTCCCCCTTTTTTTTTTTTTAAAGGGGGGGTTTTTTCCGGAGGTTCAGAGGATGTTGATAGCAGGATGGTTTCTTGGGGTAGGATGATTGCGGCCCATTGTAGTATCTCTTCTATTATAGGTGAGTTATTTCCTGGATGAATATAACTACAGAGGATGTTGATAGCAGGATGGTTTCTTGGGGTAGGTTGATTGCGGCCCATTGTAGTATCTCTTCTATTATAGGTAAGTTATTTCCTGGAGGAATATAACTACAGAGGATGTTGATAGCAGGATGGTTTCTTGGGGTAGGTTGATTGTGGCCCATTGTAGTATCTCTTCTATTATAGGTGAGTTATTTCCTGGAGGAATATAACTACAGAGGATGTTGATAGCAGGATGGTTTCTTGGGGTAGGTTGATTGCGGCCCATTGTAGTATCTCTTCTATTATAGGTGAGTTATTTCCTGGATGAATATAACTACAGAGGATGTTGATAGCAGGATGGTTTCTTGGGGTAGGTTGATTGCGGCCCATTGTAGTATCTCTTCTATTATAGGTGAGTTATTTCCTGGATGAATATAACTACAGAGGATGTTGATAGCAGGATGGTTTCTTGGGGTAGGTTGATTGTGGCCCATTGTAGTATCTCTTCTATTATAGGTGAGTTATTTCCTGGAGGAATATAACTACAGAGGATGTTGATAGCAGGATGGTTTCTTGGGGTAGGTTGATTGCGGCCCATTGTAGTATCTCTTCTATTATGGGTGAGTTATTTCCTGGATGAATATAACTACAGAGGATGTTGATAGCAGGATGGTTTCTTGGGGTAGGTTGATTGCGGCCATTGTAGTATCTCTTCTATTATGGGTGAGTTATTTCCTGGATGAATATAACTACAGAGGATGTTGATAGCAGGATGGTTTCTTGGGGTAGGTTGATTGCAGCCCATTGTAGTATCTCTTCTATTATGGGTGAGTTATTTCCTGGATGAATATAACTACAGAGGATGTTGATAGCAGGATGGTTTCTTGGGGTAGGTTGATTGCGGCCCATTGTAGTATCTCTTCTATTATGGTTGAGTTATTTCCTGGATGAATATAACTACAGAGGATGTTGATAGCAGGATGGTTTCTTGGGGTAGGTTGATTGTGGCCCATTGTAGTATCTCTTCTATTATGGGTGAGTTATTTCCTGGATGAATATAACTACAGAGGATGTTGATAGCAGGATGGTTTCTTGGGGTAGGTTGATTGTGGCCCATTGTAGTATCTCTTCTATTATAGTTGAGTTATTTCCTGGATGAATATAACTACAGAGGATGTTGATAGCAGGATGGTTTCTTGGGGTAGGTTGATTGTGGCCCATGGTAGTATCTCTTCTATTATAAGTGAGTTATTTCCTGGATGAATATAACTACAGAGGATGTTGATAGCAGGATGGTTTCTTGGGGTAGGTTGATTGTGGCCCATTGTAGTATCTCTTCTATTATAGGTGAGTTATTTCCTGGAGGAATATAACTGCAGAGGATGTTGATAGCAGGATGGTTTCTTGGGGTAGGTTGATTGTGGCCCATTGTAGTATCTCTTCTATTATAGATGAGTTATTTCCTGGAGGAATATAACTACAGAGGATGTTGATAGCAGGATGGTTTCTTGGGGTAGGTTGATTGTGGCCCATTGTAGTATCCCTTCTATTATAGGTGAGTTATTTCCTGGAGGAATATAACTACAGAGGATGTTGATAGCAGGATGGTTTCTTAGGGTAGGTTGATTGTGGCCCATGGTAGTATCTCTTCTATTATAGATGAGTTATTTCCTGGAGGAATATAACTACAGAGGATGTTGATAGCAGGATGGTTTCTTGGGGTAGGTTGATTGTGGCCCATTGTAGTATCCATTCTATTACAGGTGAGTTATTTCCTGGTGAATATAACTGCAGAGGATTTTGATAGCAGGATGGTTTCTTGGGGTAGGTTGATTGTGGCCCATTGTACTATCCCTTCTATTATAGATGAGTTATTTCCTGGAGTTATATAACTACAGAGGGTGTTGATAGCAGAATGGTTTCTTGCGGTAGGTTGATTGTGGCCCATGGTAGTATCTCTTCTATTTTAGGTGAGTTATTTCCTGGAGGAATATAACTACAGAGGATGTTGATAGCAGGATGATTTCTTGGGGTAGGTTGATTGTGGCTCATTGTAGTATCCCTTCTATTATAGGTGAGTTATTTCCTGGAGGAATATAACTACAGAGGATGTTGATAGCAGGATGGTTTCTTGGGGTAGGTTGATTGTGGCCCATTGTAGTATCCCTTCTATTATAGGTGGGTTATTTCCTGGAGGAATGTAACTACGGAGGATGTTGATAGCAGGATGGTGTTTGGGGTAGGTTGATTGAGGCCCATTGTAGTATCCCTTCTATTATAGGTGGGTTATTTCCTGGAGGAATGTAACTACAGAGGATGTTGATAGCAGGATGGTTTCTTGGGGTAGGATGATTGTGGCCCATTGTAGTATCCCTTCTATTATAGGTGGGTTACTTCCTGGAGGAATATAACTACAGAGGATGTTGATAGCAGGATGGTTTCTTGGGGTAGGTTGGTTGTGGCCCATTGTAGTATCTCTTCTATTATAGGTGAGTTATTTCCTGGATGAATATAACTACGGAGGATGTTGATAGCAGGATGGTTTCTTGGGGTAGGATGATTGTGCCCATTGTAGAATCCCTTCTATTATAGGTGGGTTACTTCCTGGAGGAATATAACTACAGAGGATGTTGATAGCAGGATGGTTTCTTGGGTAGGATGATTGTGGCCCATTGTAGTATCTCTTCTATTATAGGTGAGTTATTTCCTGGAGGAATATAACTACAGAGGATGTTCATAGCAGGATGGTTTCTTGGGGTAGGTTGATTGTGGCCCATTGTAGTATCTCTTCTATTATAGGTGAGTTATTTCCTGGAGGAATATAACTACAGAGGATGTTGATAGCATGATGGTTTCTTGGGGTAGGTTGATTGTGGCCCATTGTAGTATCTCTTATATTATAAGTGAGTTATTTCCTGGAGGAATATAACTACAGAGGATGTTGATAGCAGGATGGTTTCTTGGGGTAGGTTGATTGTGGCCCATTGTAGTATCCTTTCTATTACAGGTGAGTTATTTCCTGGGGGAATATAACTACAGAGGATGTTGATAGCAGGATGGTTTCTTGGGGTAGGTTGATTGTGGCCCATTGTAGTATCCCTTCTATTACAGGTGAGTTATTTCCTGGTTAATATAACTACAGAGGATGTTGATAGCAGGATGGTTTCTTGGGGTAGGTTGATTGTGGCCCATTGTAGTATCCCTTCTATTATAGGTGAGTTATTTCCTGGAGGAATATAACTACAGAGGATGTTGATAGCAGGATGGTGTTTGGGGTAGTTTGATTGCGGCCCATGGTAGTATCTCTTCTATTATGGGGTATTATTCCTGGAGGAATATAACTACAGAGGATGTTGATAGCAGGATGGTTTCTTGGGGTAGGTTTATTGCGGCCCATTGTAGTATCTCTTCTATTATGGGTGAGTTATTTCTTGGATGAATATAACTACAGAGGATGTTGATAGCAGGATGGTTTCTTGGGGTAGGTTGATTGGGGCCCATTGTAGTATCCCTTCTATTATAGGTGAGTTATTTCCTGGAGGAATATAACTACAGAGGATGTTGATAGCAGGATGGTTTCTTGGGGTAGGTTGATTGGGGCCCGTTGTAGTATCTCTTCTATTACAGGTGAGTTATTTCCTGGTTAATATAACTATGTAGGATGTTGATAGCAGGATGGTTTCTTGGGGTAGGTTGATTGGGGCCCATTGTAGTATCCCTTCTATTACAGGTGAGTTATTTCCTGGAGGAATATAACTACAGAGGATAATGCAAAAACATGCACCAAAACCCAGCGGTAGTGCAAAATTAGGGCTAAAAGTTTTGCTGTACTCAAAAGTTGTAGTGAGCAATAACCAGCTCAAAGCAGTAATCCAAAACACACGAATTATTCGTCAAAAACTTCATCAGAATAATGAACAGTCATCTGTCACACTTGCGTAGACCGAGAACCACAGGTCAATATATATCAGCTCTGGATGGAGATGGAGAGCTGATATATATTGACCTGTGGTTCTCAGTCTACGCAAGTGTGACAGATGACTGTTCATTATTCTGATGAAGTTTTTGACGAAACGTGAAGCCTACTGTGTGTACGTCTGGTTCATTCCTAATAAGACGTGTGTTTTGGATTACTGCTTTGAGCTGGTTATTGCTCACTACAACTTTTGAGTACAGCAAAACTTTTAGCCCTAATTTCGCACTACCGCTGGGTTTTGGTGCATGTTTTTGCATTATTAGTTACGTTTGCACCTTCCATCTTCCTGTAACTACAGAGGATGTCGATAGTCTTTTTGTTTTTAAGGGTCATAATGGAGCCCAATGTCTGCATTCTGGAATCTGGGAAGGGGGATTTTAGTGGTTGGAGGTTGAGTGTATTTTTAAATAAGATTGCAACTCCACCTTCCTTTCTGGTACCGCTATCTTGCCTTAAGATGTTACAGCCTGGGGAAGAATTTCTTCGTTTTGTGTGGCAGGTTTTAGCCAGGTCTCTCTAACGGTTAGTATGTCTGGTGGGTAGTGGGATATGAATGCGTGAAAGTCATGTAGTTTGTTGGATATGCTACATGTGTTTATATGGTCTGACTTGTGTTTCTGGGATAGAATTGGGTTGCTTGAGCCTGTGTTGGGGTGTATGCCACGTGAGATTAGTAGCCATTTTCTGAGGAATAGTGTGAGTTTTATGGCATAGGCTATATCTATGTGTTTTTTTGGTACTGTTAACCTTTTGTGAGGTAGCATGGTTGCTGTTTTCTGTATGTAGAGTAATGAGTTGTTAAATAGTGTGGAGCATATTACTATATTTGTGTGAGGTTGTGCGCGCGTGTGTGTATGTGGTATTTAGTGTTTGTTGGTATGTTAGAGTGTATGGATGTGGTGTAAGCTAGAGTGGTGAGAGTTACTAGTAGTAGTCCTAGTGTGCCTTGCATGGTGTGGGTGGGGTGTACAGAGGAGGTTGTTGTGAGGTGGATGGTGTGCAGTGGAAGTAGGAGTGGGTCTGATGACTGAGGGGATGGTAATAGGCTGTTGTGGAGTGGGTGAGGATATATATGCTATAGGTGTAGGAGTACTGGGGGTGGGTGAGATTTGGGGGCAGGGAGAGGAGCAGAGTGGGCCTGAAGGGTGAACGGAGCGGGCTAGAGCAAGAGAACCTAAAGCTGCAGAAACCTATCAGTAATAGCAAGAGATTGACTGAGCAAGAAGGTATCTTTGCCTAAAGATAAGGTAAGGTAAGATTCAATATCAATTAATCTGTGGTTAGCTTCCATGGGAGGGAATGGGAAGTTAGAACGATAGAATGGGAAGAATGCTTTAACTAAAAATTCCACCCAGCTATGGTAAGAAGGGTGGATTAGTAGAGTATGTTCCTACCGTGTGGCCAACTTCATTAAAGCTCTCCAAGTTAGAAGCTGAAGGGAGCTCAATGCAGCTGTGCTCACCTCACAAAGATGGTCACATAGTAAGACAAAATTGTTAAAAACAAATTCAGTGACATTCACTTAATTAATTCTACTGGAAGGCTTGTGTTTACAAGTTGAGAATTCCCAGGGCTGATTTGAGCTTTAGCTGAAAATTGCTTCAGAACCGTATGAACTTCAGATGTATTACAGTAATAATATACATATCAGGGTGTAACGTAATAATAACTGTATGAACTGCAGATGTATTACAGTAATACTATACACATCATGGTGTAGTGTAGTAATAACCTTATGAAGTGCAGATGTATTACAGTAATAATATACACATCAGGATGTAATGTAATAACCGTATGAACTGTAGATGTTCCATAGTAATAATATACACATCGGGGTGTAATGTAATAATAACCATATGAACTGCAGATGTATTACAGTAATAATATACACATCAGTGTGTAATGTGATAACCGTATGTACTGCAGATGTACCAAAGTAATATACACATCAGGGTGTAATGTAATAATAACCATATGAACTGCAGATGTATCATAGTATTAATATACATATCATGGTGTAATGCAATAATAACTGTATGAACTGCAGATGTATTATAGTAATAATATACACATCAGTGTGTAATGTAATAACTGTAAGAATTGCAGATGTATTACAGTAATATACACATCAGGGTGTAACGTAGTAATAACCATATGAACTGCAGATGTATTACAGTAATAATATACACTTCTGGATGTAATGTAATAATAACCATATGAACTGCAGATGTACCATAGTAATAATATACACATCATGGTGTAATGTAATAATAACCATATGAACTGCAGATGTATTACAGTAATAATATACACATTAGCGTGTAATGTAATAATAACCATTTGAACTGCAGATTGTAGTAATATACACATAATTGTGTAATGTAATAATAACCATATGAACTGCAGATGTATTGTAATAATATACACAGCAGGTAGTCTAATAATACTTTATATTACAGATATACTGTAGTACAGCTTCTGTTCATTGCATGGTGTTATTATTTTACATACATATTGTAACATTACATTTTTATCTCTTGTATACAAGTTCATAGGTTTATAGGTAGGTACTAGGCTATCTGCCCGAAGGCATTTATAAGTCTAGCCAGAATGTGTTGGCTTTCGCTGCCCCCTTAGATTAGTTCCCTGTGCCTCTGTCCAGCAGAGCCACTGAAGTGATCCCCGGGGCAAACTTTCTGTTTACATCCACTCATCAAGGTTTCTTTTGAAGAGTGTTAGCAAGGAGCTCTGCCTAATGTAGGTTGGAATCTTGTTCCAAAGCATGGGAAGTCTCTGGGACAGGAATCTATCCCACCAGCACATCCCATTTATTGTTGTGGTGAGGTTTAGATCCCTAGAGCATGTGGCTCGAGGGGATAAGGTTTTCTTTAGGTGGGTTGGACATGGCCTTGTATGTCAGGCAGAGATCACCTCTGAGTAAGCGGTATGCAATCGAGTACAGCTGGAGTTTCTTCAGTCGAGCTGCATAGGGCATCTGTTTGAGGCCAGTGATCCTCTTGGTGAGGTACTTCTGTGGTGTTTCCAGCTGTTGCAGGTGTTTTGTAAGGTACATCCCAAATGGGGTGTTGTACTCTATGATGGGTCTGATGAGTGATGAGTAGAGGGGCACAATGACCTCTTTTGATCTGGATGCAAACCCTTTTGTGATTAGGTGGGCCATGTAGAAGGATTTTCTAACCACTTTGGCAATGTGATTATCAAACGTGAGATTACTATCTACTTGGGTCCCCAGATCCCTTATTACATCTTCTTTATTTAGGGGACTACCACCTATGTGGTAGTTTGTGGGTTCTTTGTTTTTTCCAAAGGGGATGACTATGCACTTTTTAGCATTTAGCTTGAGGCCATAATTTTGACACCAGGTATCCATCTCAGACCCTTTTGGAGGATGTCTGTGTCAGCCGGAGAGTCAATTATATCCCCTACTTTGCAGTCTTTGCAGTCATCTGCGAACTTGGTCAGCCATAGTCCTCATGTGCTTGCCTGTACCTCTTAGAAGTATATGCCGAACAGGAGGGGTCCTAGGACTGAGCCCTGGGGAATGCCACTTGTAACCGGTTTAAAGTCAGACCTAGTTCCCACAACTCTCACCATGTGGGTTCTGTCTCTGAGCAAGTTGGCATCCCATCTTGTGATGTAGGGGTTTATGTTCAGGCTGGTGAGCTTGTCTATAATACCAGAATGGGGAATTGTGTCGAAGGCCTTTGTGAGGTCTAGGTAGGCTGTATGTACCAGCTTTCCCTGATCTATAGCCTTGGTAACTGTCTCAAAGAAGTCAACCAGGTTTAGGAGGCATGATCTGCCCTTAACAAAGCTGAACTGGGTAGAGTCCAGTGTTTGGAGGTTCCCAATGTCTCTGTTAATGAGTTCCATGATGATGTGCTCCATAGCCTTGCAGACCAAGGTAGTCAGGCTTATAGGGTGATAGTTCTTGGGGTCTGCTATGGCTCCACCTTTGTGGAGCATAATAACCATTGCTGTGCACCACTCTATGGGTACATAGCCTGTAGAGAGGCTGAGTTTGAACAGTGTGTTTAGGTGAGGGGTTAGTTCATCTTTGAGCTCGTGTAGGACGCAGCCTGGGATACCATTCGGTCCCATTAATACTGAGTTTTTGGCTTTGGAGAGGGCTGTTTTAACATGAGTATCTGTGATTTCAGGGACTTTACATTCTTCTGGTATGGTTATGGGCCTTTTTGTGGGTGAGAGGGGGTGAAGTTTGTGCTGAACCTGTCTGCCAGGATGTTGGCGATATCGGTTGGTTCAGTGTATTTTGTGCCATTCTTTACTAACTCTGAGCAGATATGAGCATTGCCACTTAGATTCTTGACATAGCTAAAGAATGCCTTGTGGTTATCTTTGGAATCCTTGGCAATTTTTCTTTCGAAGCTCGCCTTGGATGATTTTATGAGGGATCGTAGTTTCTTGCAGATACTGATCAGGGATGTCTTCCCTTCTTGGGATTTTACTCTTTTCTGTACTAATTTCCTCCTTCTATTGTAGAGCTTCCTTATGGCAGAAGTCCAGCAGACTGGTTTCCTTTTCTTGGAAGAGTGAGTCTTGGTTTTGCTTGGGATGGCACGATCCATGCATTCTTGTAGGTGCCTGTAGAATGCATTTGTAAAGGATTTTGCAGTTTGGACAGCATTATCCTTCAGCATGGGGGTTTTGAAACTTTCCACCTCGGTCTTAAGTAACGTGAAGTTTGATTTTGAAAAGTTTTTCATGGTGGTTTCCTTGTCCGGGGATGGGGGCGGAATGTGGATATCCAAAGTGATTTGTTTATGGACAGATCTAACCAGCAAGGGTTGACCTCCAGTGTGGAACACCGGTTGCCCATGTTGGTTATGACCAGGTCCAATATGTTGTCACCTCTGGTAGGAGTGTTGTCTATTTGAACCAGGGAGCTTGAGTTTATAAATTCTACAAAATGTTAGGAAAGGGAATTAGTACTTGAATAGTTCTCCCAGTTAATGTTTGGATAATTGAAATCACCCAATATTAGGGTGTTTGGTAGGACCTTTATATTTCCATGTGTTTCCAGAAACATGGAATGGGGGTCCTGGGACATGGTGGGTGATCTGTAGCAAGCTACAATTTGAATAGCAGTTTTGCCCATTGTTAGTTGCATGTGGATGATCTCTGAAGCATCATGCTGTGCCACTAACCTAGAGGTGTGGGTATCCTTGATAAATATGGATACACCCCCGCCTTTTGTATTTTGGTTCGGGTTCTGTGGCCAAAATGTATGGTATGAGTTGTAGCCTGGTAGTGCTGGGGTGCTCTCTGGAGCCTTAAACCAGGTTTCTGTTACTGCACATATATCGGTTTTCTCCATACTGAGGAGTGCCTCGAGTGCGTGCATTTTGAGGTTTAGACTTCTGGCATTGAGTAGCATTACCCTCAGTTTTTTGTTACTTGTGCTATTTACGGCGATGGGTTTGTCTTTTGAGCCTTGCCTAAAAAAGGCACTATGGGGGTGGCAAGAGCCTTGGCCAGTATTCAAAAGCCTAAGGGTGACAGGTGCAAGCCATCTCTAGGGAAGCAGCATGGCTTGTCGAGCATGTCATCCCAGGTGGACAGACACTGGATCCCCGTTGAATGACACCAGAAACTTAGCCAATTGTTGAAATCGAGAATTCTTTCTTTATACAGTGGTATCATTCGGTGAGGGCAGGATGCTACTCAGGGTCAGGGTCATACCGGCCTGGGCTATGTGATCAGAGAGGTCTTCCATGTCTCTTTTCATGTAGTCCAGGGTGGTACGGCTCAGGTCATTCACACCAACATTGACAATGACAGAGTCATATCTGTACTTGTTCTGGAGTGACCTGAGTGCTTGTGTTATGTGGCAGATCCTGGCACCCGACAGGCAGCTAACAGTAACCTTCTTCTTATTCAGCCTAGTGAGTGGGAGATCAGTGTGTCTGACTATAGAGTCACATATTACGAGTATATTGGGTATATTATTTTTCCTTAAGGGCTGTGACTGCATGGCACACTGGTTTTGTGAAGTATGTGTTTCATGGTTTGTGTTGGTGGGTGAAGGTTGGTTGTATGTTTGTTTTGGTGGTTTCTGTTGCTTTTGCAGATTTTTATTTAGAGCTTCCATGTATGTTTTCATATATTTATCTGTGTTTTTTGCCGGTGCTGGTTTAATGGGTCTATGTGAGACTGGTGGTGTGTTGCAAGTATTTCCCTTCTCCTCTTGACTGTCTGATCTAGTCTTGGGTTGAGAGAGCTTAGCCTCCATTTTGGCTGTATAATTGCATCTCTCGCATGTATTAGTGTTTGGTGGTAGGAGGGGAGGGTTGTCTGTGCACATGAGGCAGTTGTAACATTGCCTCAAAATGCCCAGATTCACCAGCTGTACCAGAGAGTACACCTGAAACTGCCCTTTGGACATGCCTGGATAGGTGCTGTGAACTGTTTTAATGATTGGCTGGTAAGGTCGAATAGAGAGCCTTGTCCTTCTGTACAGTACAGGAGGGTCTAGTGCTACGGTTTATAAGTGCTTGCTATGAGTTTTGAGCAAGTGCCAGGCTGCAAAATGAATGGCTTCAGTTCTTAAGTTGAAAGTTTGTCTAGTTCCAAGGGAAAAATTGGAAGAGGAGACTTTGTGGAGCCGGGAATAGTTTTAACCTAGCTAACTGGCGCTGGTTAATATAATTGCCTATTCTGTTTCTGGAGCTCTTCTACCTGTTCCTCCACTAAAAAGGGGCTACTACAGCCCAGTCAGACTGTACAGTTCAACAAAAGCAATAAATAATAAAATAACATTGGAAGTGTAACATAATAATTATAATAATTTGAACTTCATGTGTGGTGCAGACCAAGTAAATACAAATTCTGTACTCTGTCCACCTGATAGCAGATGTTAATGTAGTTAAATACAATCTGGTGACTGGCCAAATAAGTACGAATTCTGAACTCTGTCCTCATGTGGCAAATGGTAATGTAGTTAAATACAATCTGGTGACTGGCCAAGTAAGTACGAATTCCGGACTCTGTCCACCTTGTGGCAAATGTTAATGTAGTTAAATACACACTGGTGACTGAAAAGAACATCTGGGTGCAGTCAATACAAGGCAAGAAATTAATACATATGAAAATATATAAAAAAGTGCAAAAGAAATCTAATCAGAAGGTAGAAAAATCAGGAAGGAGTTCCTGAAGTAAGGCTCCCAAGATGCAGAGTGAATGAAGATGGACAAGAGCAAATAAAAAAAGATGGTGATTCGATGGTACAGATAAATGAAAAGCTGAAAAAGCTATACAGCATAGTTGTAAAAATGAACTCCTCACTTGAAGATTATATATAAAAAAAAGAAAAATGGATGAGAGATTAGAAGGTATTGAGAGAAAAAGAATGAACTAAGCAAAATGCATTGGATAGCAGGATCTGTATAGCAGAGCTAAAACAATGGCAGGAGGAAATAAGAGAGAAGTTACCAAATCTCAAAGACCGAGAAAGAAGGGAAAAGCTTAGATTTGTCAATTTTCCTAAAGGACTAGAAAGCAGAGATTGTGTAACATACATGCTAAAGACAATTAGTGTGTGGCCCGGCCTGACTATGGAGGAGGGTCCTTTGGGTGTCCATGCCTTCAGGTGCATCCTTGTGGGTTTCATGACCAGTAATTGTTAAATGTCAGAACTTCACATTAACAAAGATGGTGCTGAGCCCTGAATTGAAAAAAAGGAAAAGTCTAGCAAGTTGGTAATAAAACAGTGTTTGTAGAACATGGCTGTTCCCTTGGAATGTGACAAAAATAATTAAATTTGTGCTGCTGTTTAAAGAATGCCACAAGCTCAACCTAGTATTTCAGTAAATATATTCTGCAATGTTCAGATTATTTTTCCTTAAGGGCTTTAGGTCATTTATGGGTGTCAATGCAGCATGTGAATCACTTTTTAAATTTCAAGATCATAGTGTGATGGCCTGGACAGATTCAGTAGAAGCAAGTTCAGATGGGCCGAAACAGAGTACGTCAAGAAGGGGATCTCAAAGATAGCATACAAACCCCTTTCCTATCATTAAACAGAAACTGTTGGGGAAACAAAATGCAATGCAGCAATATTTAAAAAAAATGAGGGCTGCCTTGGATAATGGTGCCTGCAATCAGAAGGAGATAGACACCGAACAGGATGTACTAACTGAAATGTAAGCATATGAGTTTGCCTTATGCAGCTGACTTTGTGATGTGTGGATGTTTATTGCTGCAATTATGATACATTTTATTGAAAAAGTGGGCAGAAATTCTAACTGTGGACATAGCAAGAGAGCAATAAGTAGGATTTAGTCACATTAAAGCTGTAATTTCTTTACTTTGGAATAATATTACTGTCAATAGGGATGATTTAACTTTACATGATTGGTATTCTCTTAATCGACTTGGATGGCTTGGTCTATTAGCAGTTACAAAGGACAAAATTGATATTGTACCAGTGTTATACTGAATGCATTCAGTTATATGCCTTTTACATTCTTCTTTTACAAAAATTTTATTTTTATTTTTATTTATTTAACATTTGTTGACCGGGAAAGTCCGACTAGGTTCCACAGAGCCTGTTTTCAGTGGAGGCCCGGGGAGAAATACTCCAGATACATGTCTTTGGAATGTGGGAGGAAACCCACGCGAACACAGGGAGAACATGCAAACTCCACACAGAAGGCACTCCAGCCGAGAATCGAACCGGAGCACCTCTTGCTGTGAGGTGACAACGTTAACCGCTGCACTACTGCGCCACCCAAAAAGGGAAGTTTGAATAAGGAGAGGAGCCAGTAGAGGTTAGTTTATTAGTTATTTCCATCATGGGCTCACACAGCACTTCTAGCACCAGTAATGGTAATGAGGGTTGGCTATTGTGAGTGAAGTTATTTTAGATGAGGGATTAAGACATAAACTCTCGATACTTAAATATTCCTTTTCTACTTCACATTACCTAGTCATCTGGTGCAACCTGTGGTGAAATCGCCTCATTTGTGACATTAAGCCACAGAGAAGATACTTGACGTAATAATGAGGCTCCAAACTCTCTGATGATATATGTGAAAGGGGAGGTTCATATGAAACTATTTTATTTATGTATTTATTTATTGACATTTGTTTACTGGCAAAGACTGACTGGGCATAGGTGTCCTTTTTCAGGGGAGGCCCGGGGAGAAAAATCCTTAGGTATTATATTTAATGCAATCAGTATTTACAACAACACATTTTATAATGCTGTTTCAGTGAATATATAGCATAATAACATAATAGTCAGTATAATAAATTTGTATTGATATTCACAAACATTAAATTTACAAGCGTTGTACTGAGATTTTACAGCTAGAACAGTGGTATACAAGACAGGTAGGAGTAATTTAAGAGGTACAATAGAGTGAGGTATTAGAAGAGATAAACAAGTCTGAGTGTTAAACGAAAAGCAGTGATGGAATAGTAATTCGGTTGTGCTAATTAGATGTAGGTATCATTCACAGAAAAGCAGTGATGGAATAGTAATTCGGTTGTGCTAATTAGATGTAGGTATTCACAGAAAAGCAGTGATGGAATAGCAATTCGGTTGTGCTAATTAGATGTAGGTATCATTCACAGAAAAGCAGTGATAAAATAGTAATTCGGTTGTGCTAATTAGATGTAGATATCATTCACAGAAAAGCAGTGATGGAATAGTAATTCGGTTGTGCTAATTAGATGTAGGTATTCACAGAAAAGCAGTGATGGAATAGTAATTCGGTTGTGCTAATTAGATGTAGGTATCATTCACAGAAAAGCAGTGATAAAATAGTAATTCGGTTGTGCTAATTAGATGTAGGTATCATTCACAGAAAAGCAGTGATGGAATAGTAATTCGGTTGTGCTAATTAGATGTAGGTATCATTCACAGAAAAGCAGTGATGGAATAGTAATTCGGTTGTGCTAATTAGATGTAGGTATTCACAGAAAAGCAGTGATGGAATAATAATTTGGTTGTGCTAATTAGATGTAGGTATTCACAGAAAAGCAGTGATGGAATAGTAATTTGGTTGTGCTAATTAGATGTAGGTATCATTCACAGAAAAGCAGTGATAAAATAGTAATTCGGTTGTGCTAATTAGATGTAGGTATCATTCACAGAAAAGCAGTGATGGAATAGTAATTTGGTTGTGCTAATTAGATGTAGGTATCATTCACAGAAAAGCAGTGATGGAATAGTAATTCGGTTGTGCTAATTAGATGTAGGTATCATTCACAGAAAAGCAGTGATGGAATAGTAATTTGGTTGTGCTAATTAGATGTAGGTATCATTCACAGAAAAGCAGTGATGGAATAGTAATTCGGTTGTGCTAATTAGATGTAGGTATCATTCACAGAAAAGCAGTGATGGAATAGTAATTCGGTTGTGCTAATTAGATGTAGGTATCATTCACAGAAAAGCAGTGATGGAATAATAATTTGGTTGTGCTAATTAGATGTAGGTATCATTCACAGAAAAGCAGTGATGGAATAGTAATTTGGTTGTGCTAATTAGATGTAGGTATCATTCACAGAAAAGCAGTGATGGAATAGTAATTCAGTTGTGCTAATTAGATGTAGGTATCATTCACAGAAAAGCAGTGATGGAATAGTAATTTGGTTGTGCTAATTAGATGTAGGTATCATTCACAGAAAAGCAGTGATGGAATAGTAATTCGGTTGTGCTAATTAGATGTAGGTATCATTCACAGAAAAGCAGTGATGGAATAGTAATTCGGTTGTGCTAATTAGATGTAGGTATCATTCACAGAAAAGCAGTGATGGAATAGTAATTCGGTTGTGCTAATTAGATGTAGGTATCATTCACAGAAAAGCAGTGATGGAATAGTAATTCGGTTGTGCTAATTAGATGTAGGTATTCACAGAAAAGCAGTGATGGAATAATAATTTGGTTGTGCTAATTAGATGTAGGTATCATTCACAGAAAAGCAGTGATGGAATAGTAATTCGGTTGTGCTAATTAGATGTAGGTATCATTCACAGAAAAGCAGTGATGGAATAGTAATTCGGTTGTGCTAATTAGATGTAGGTATCATTCACAGAAAAGCAGTGATGGAATAGTAATTCGGTTGTGCTAATTAGATGTAGGTATCATTCACAGAAAAGCAGTGATGGAATAGTAATTCGGTTGTGCTAATTAGATGTAGGTATCATTCACAGAAAAGCAGTGATGGAATAGTAATTCGGTTGTGCTAATTAGATGTAGGTATTCACAGAAAAGCAGTGATGGAATAGTAATTCGGTTGTGCTAATTAGATGTAGGTATCATTCACAGAAAAGCAGTGATGGAATAGTAATTCGGTTGTGCTAATTAGATGTAGGTATCATTCACAGAAAAGCAGTGATGGAATAGTAATTCGGTTGTGCTAATTAGATGTAGGTATCATTCACAGAAAAGCAGTGATGGAATAGTAATTCGGTTGTGCTAATTAGATGTAGGTATCATTCACAGAAAAGCAGTGATGGAATAGTAATTCGGTTGTGCTAATTAGATGTAGGTATCATTCGCAGAAAAGCAGTGAAGGAATAGTAATTGGTTGTGGTAATTAGATGTAGGTATCATTCACAGAAAAGCAGTGATGGAATAGTAATTGGTTGTGCTAATTAGATGTAGGTATCATTCACAGAAAAGCAGTGATGGAATAGTAATTCGGTTGTGCTAATTAGATGTAGGTATTCACAGAAAAGCAGTGATGGAATAGTAATTCGGTTGTGCTAATTAGATGTAGGTATTCACAGAAAAGCAGTGATGGAATAATAATTTGGTTGTGCTAATTAGATGTAGGTATCATTCACAGAAAAGCAGTGATGGAATAGTAATTCGGTTGTGCTAATTAGATGTAGGTATTCACAGAAAAGCAGTGATGGAATAGTAATTCGGTTGTGCTAATTAGATGTAGGTATCATTCACAGAAAAGCAGTGATGGAATAGTAATTTGGTTGTGCTAATTAGATGTAGGTATCATTCACAGAAAAGCAGTGATGGAATAGTAATTTGGTTGTGCTAATTAGATGTAGGTATTCACAGAAAAGCAGTGATGGAATAGTAATTTGGTTGTGCTAATTAGATGTAGGTATCATTCACAGAAAAGCAGTGATGGAATAGTAATTCGGTTGTGCTAATTAGATGTAGGTATCATTCACAGAAAAGCAGTGATGAAATAGTAATTCGGTTGTGCTAATTAGATGTAGGTATCATTCACAGAAAAGCAGTGATGGAATAGTAATTCGGTTGTGCTAATTAGATGTAGGTATCATTCACAGAAAAGCAGTGATGAAATAGTAATTCGGTTGTGCTAATTAGATGTAGGTATTCACAGAAAAGCAGTGATGGAATAGTAATTTGGTTGTACTAATTAGATGTAGGATCATTCTTTAGGAAGTATAATAACGTGAGGTATTAGAAGGGGATAAGCAGGTTAAGTGATTTAATGCTGTAAAGGAAGGTATAAGAAAAGTGATGAAGGGTGTTAGAGCACAATGTCCCAGATGAGGAGCAGAGACAAAGCTAGAAGGAAGAGAGGACGTCTTTTGTTGATGGTTTGAAAGGCTGAAGGTATGTGATAGACCTGATTGATATCGGAATTTTATTACAAATTCCAGCTACATTACTGGAACTGAGACTGACCCCAGCATCACTTTGTGGTTTGTAGATAGTAAGCAGTTGTTTATTATTTGACCAAAGGGGACAATTTGGAAGATAGCATTGGAGTATGGGTCCAATTGCTGTGGATGCAGATGGATGATTATAAATGATATACTGAGGAAGCTTGAGAGAGTTATGTGTTTCAATTGCTAAACAGTGGATGTTATTTGACAAATCAGCTCATTAGTCTGGAAACTGACGACTTGAGGTCTCCCAGATAATAAAAGGCCTTGACCCAATTAAGCTAGATAACAGAATAATGTGATGAGGTGGGGGTGAAATCGGGGCCTTGGCTTACAAATCAGCTAATGCACTGAGTCCTGGCTCATTTATTTCAATTTAGGAATAATATTTTTAGAACAAATGGCTTGCCTTTACTCAAGTTTTGGGGTTTTTGCTTCTCATCAATAAAAGCTGAGCTCCTTAGGGAAGATGAAGAAGTGATACTGTATGGCTTTAGGGGCATATATTTTCCATTTGTAAACAAGGTAAAGAAAACTGAACTTGGAGAAGGATCGAAAGTTAAATCTAGCCCAGTGCCATCAAGAAAATGAGAAGGGAAGTACTGATTCTCATTAAGTGGGGTATTATTCTGATATTAGAGGCTAATGCTGATGAAGAAGGGTGATTTGAAATGGCTACAGGATATTGGAAAGGAACACAAATAACACTGGAGAGCATTAATTTACCATTGTGAATTTCTAGAAGGCAACAAAATATTGTCAATTGTGATAGAGTTTATTCACGGTATAGGAAATTTTTTGGGTGACTAGAACATTATCACAATGAAAAAAAAGGATCAGGGGGCCGAAAATCATAACACAATTAGAGGCAAATTCCTTCAGGACAAACCTTCCTTTTTCCCATTGTTTTGTGATTTCTCCTGACTCAATAGTTTTTTCATAGTGGAGGCACTTATATTTAAAGTGTGGAACACTGTAGTCCTACCAAAACTTTAGTCTGACAATAATCCTTCTCAGTTAACCATGAACATTACAAGAACTGAGATGAACTAAGACACTGGGGGGTTCAAACAAGTTGACTTAGAAGGGAAGCTGATTGTTGTGTAATAGGTAAGCATCTACAGGAGTTAGAGAAAAAGGCTGAATTGACAGCTAAAAGTATAGTACATAAACGGGAGAACTTTAAGGTTAGTTATAAACAGAAAATGCAGAAAAGAGAAAGGGGGAATGGAAAAATGAAAAATGGGCTTTAGAAATGTATGATCAGAAATGGATTTGCAAATGAAAAAGTAAGATTGTAAAATTGTCAGATCTAGAAAGGCAGATACTTTCAGAGAAGGAAATTAAATAGGAGGAGGAGGTTGAGAATACATTTGAACAAAAAAGGGTAGTGTTGAAAGTACAAGTAATAGCCAATATACCCAAACAGCAAAGAATTTTGGCTAGTAGGTTTAGACAACAGAAGTTAGAGGGGATGGGTCACAAAGAATACATTTCCTGAAACAGGGGTCATAAGGCATCCTGGGGAAATTGAAGAGGTTATGCAATTATACTATAATAAATGATATGATGATCATCCTCTAAACTCACTGAGGGACTTCATATTGACGAGTTTTTAGAGGGCTTATGATAAAAGAATTAGAAGAGGAGGCTAAAGAAAAATTGACATAAAATAGAGTATCGATTAAATAGGCAGGCAAATGGCAAGACTCCTGGGTTTGTTGGAATAGCAGGGGAAGTTTCGAAAACATTTAAGGAAGTAGTAATTTCTACTTGCACCTTCTCCTTTTTAATGAGGTATTAAAAAGAAGATTATTGAAACCTCATGGAAACATGCTTTAATAAAAGTTATTCCATAGGAGGAGAAAGACCCACATAACTTAACATCTTATCATCTCATATCAGTATTGCTCCAACAATATGTGTCTTAACTCATTAACTCCAACGGAGCTCAGGAAGTTTGCACTGTAACTTCCAGTGGGCGAAGCCAAAGCCTTTTGACAGAATCAAATTATGTCCTCACATTTCAAATAAATGTTGATGTCTCTGGAACCGTAGGGGATATAAAAGAAGTATAAATGGCAAACTGTTCAGCACAAACTATTTTTATAGTGGTAGAATTCGTTAGGTTCTAGGTCTTAAACTGAATTGTATAAGTTACAGTAAACACAGTAACTATTACATTTGTAATATTTTGTAAACAACTTACAATATCTCAGCAACCACTCAAGTTACACACATGCTGACAGCAACATTTATTCATCTAGCTAAAAGCTTTCATGTGAGGCTAATGAGTTCTGTCTTAATTAGTTGTTGAATTATTTAGAGAAATGTGAAAATTATATTTATATAAATCAATATCATAAAAACAATGGTTAATATCTGTTTACCTGCACTTGACAGTGGTCAAATATTAATGCAGTTCAGTTTGCCATTGTGTAAGTGTTAAGATGAAATCTTTTAAAACCTTGTGCATAGCATAGTTTTTGAATTATTGAAGCAAATATGAACAAACAATGTTTGATGCCTAGAGGCAGCAATAGGAGTTAGCTGCAGATGCACCTGGAGGCATCACTTGGATGTAATGAGTTTAACAAAAACACTTGCAAAAAAATTACCCCAAATAATACATGTGGATCAAAGTGGATTTGATAGGAAAAGTCAAATGTTTGACAACACTCTTAAAACATACATGATACAGAGGGGGTGGGGGGGCAATAGTGAGAAGTATGTCCTTCTTGCACTGGATGTGGAAAATGTGTTCAACAGGGTTTCCTGGGAATATATATGGTACATGTCTGATAAACTTAATCTGCTAGTCAGCCTCATAGATTTACTAAGAGAGACATATAAAGGTCTAGTCTGAAAATCAATACAAGGGTTTCATCAAAATTTGAAAGACAAAAGGTACGAGGAAGGGTTGCCCCATTTACCCCCCTTCTCTTTGATGTATATTTGAAACAATTAGGCAATCTGATATTATAGGAAGGAAGAACAAAAGAAGTGATAAGGAAAAGACTGCCATAATCGCCAATTACGTCCTGTGCATTGTTAGTTTGTTGTTTGTCTTTTCGGCTTTTCCCGGTTAGGGGTTGCCACAGCAGAACTCCAGTCCGCTAATGATTGGCAGTAGATTTTTATGGTGCCAAGTTGCCAGCCTGACACCCAACCTTCAGTGAAGGCACGCCCATTCACACATGTCTTTCGGAGGCCACTCAACCACGGGGAGGACATGCAGACTCCACACAGAATGCACTCCAGCCGAGAATCGAACAGGAGAACATCTTGCTGTGAGGCAACAATGCTACCTCTGTACCACCATGGCTATATAATCCAAATTAAGGGATCCAACCGATATTTGAGATCCTGGAGAAATTTCAAAAGATCTCAAGTTATAAGGTAAATATGGATAAAACAAAAGTTCTATTTTTAAATTATGCTTCCACTCCAGAACTAGTTCAGACAATCCCTTACTTATAGGGATATAATAGCCTGAAATATCTAGGGGTGTGTCTTTTAAGAGAAAATTGAACAACAATGTGGAAGAAACATAGTGACAGGTTAATGAATGGAGACAGAAATTGTTGAGGAAATGGGAAACACTACAATGTGACCTGGATCATAGAATACAAGCAATTAAGGTAGTTATGGTATTATTCATTCTTTATGTGGCATAGGCATGTGTTTATGATGTGGTTCTGAAATTCTGGGACAATAAGAGGAAACTGGTGAAAAATTCATTTGGAGAGGTAGAAAATCCAGGATGAAAAGGCATGAACTAATATTAGCAGCTGCTAGAGAAGGATTAGGTCTTCCCAGTTTGAGGAGTGTGATAAAGCAGCCCAAGTAAGGCTGATGTGTCTATTTCAGGCTGCAGACTATAGGCCTAAATGGATGAAACTGGTATAACGCTTGTGATAGGATGATAGACCAGCTAAATATATGGTCCAAAGCCCTTTATAACCAGAGTAATGATATGCACGTGTACTAGATATACAAGATTGTGGAAGGGCCCTTAACAAATAGGGTATACTGTGACTGGAAACTTGAAATCTGTCCAATTGGTCTTGCAAAGGGATACAGGGATGGTGGCAGAAGGACAGTAAAGTTATATTTTGGGAGCAGGTGAGAACAGAACCATAGAAATTAAACTGGGAAAAATTTGGAGAGGTTAATCGGTTAACAGTTTGAGTATGGAGCATGATAAATGCCCAAAGAAACCTCTGTATAAACCTGTCCATAACCTGCAGTACCCACTGAAATACAGCTCTGGGCAACATGGATATACTCTTTCCAAATGTCTGTGTAGTCAGCTTAGTAGATGTGGGCATCCTGAGCCACCATATCATTTGTCTCATGTTCATCGGCAACCATATAATCCTTAAAGAAACAAACACAGTATGCAAGAGATGAGCATATGCAGTTTTACTGGAAGCAAAAGTCTTACGTACAAACAAAGTTGTCGAGAACACACACACTACATCCACCACACAGTGTCCACCACACACATAGACAATTTATGCTAAGGCACCAAAAAATCAATCTGCCCAAACCTGAATGACCTACTAAGCTTATAAACTTGAATTCCCATCTTCAGGAATCTATAAAGTACTAATTAAAAGCAACACCACAGATGTATCATCACCCAGTGGAACCATAAGAGCAAAGTTAATATAACACGGAATCATGTTACCCATGTCTCTTGTCTTAAGGGACTCCATTTTATGACGCACAGAAACCCTCCTCACTATCTGAACAAGGAGCAGATAACGGTTAGTTGCTTCTCTGGAACCAGGATCCACCACGTTATGCAAGCACGCAGGTCACTTCATCACAGGTACCAGTATGATTCTATCTCAGTCCATGTGGGTGTTAATGGCCCGAGACCTACCTCCCTGGACTTATGAAGAGAGACATTATTGATCTCTCCGAATATTTATCTCAGGTAGGTATGTACCTTGCAATGAGCAGCATTCTACGTTCACTAAGGATGAGGCAACAGTACAAACAAAAGATGATTGATATCCAGAATTGGTTTAGTTTCTGATGTCTTTTCAAGGGGATTCAATATTTGTCAGCATGAGAGGACATGGTTAACAAACCACATTGCCTTGTAAAGGGTGGTCTGCACCTGTCCCCACTAGGCATGGGAGGACATGGTTAACAAACCACGTTGCCTTGTAAAGGATGGTCTGCACCTGTCCCCACTAGGCATGGGAGGACATGGTTAACAAACCACATTGCCTTGTAAAGGATGGTCTGCACCTGTCCCCACTAGGCATGGGAGGACATGGTTAACAAACCACATTGCCTTGTAAAGGATGGTCTGCACCTGTCCCCACTAGGCATGGGAGGACATGGTTAACAAACCACATTGCCTTGTAAAGGATGGTCTGCACCTGTCTCCACTAGGCATGGGAGGACATGGTTAACAAACCACATTGCCTTGTAAAGGGTGGTCTGCACCTGTCCCCACTAGGCATGGGAGGACATGGTTAACAAACCACATTGCCTTGTAAAGGATGGTCTGCACCTGTCCCCACTAGGCATGGGAGGACATGGTTAACAAACCACGTTGCCTTGTAAAGGATGGTCTGCACCTGTCCCCACTAGGCATGGGAGGACATGGTTAACAAACCACATTGCCTTGTAAAGGATGGTCTGCACCTGTCCCCACTAGGCATGGGAGGACATGGTTAACAAACCACATTGCCTTGTAAAGGATGGTCTGCACCTGTCCCCACTAGGCATGGGAGGACATGGTTAACAAACCACATTGCCTTGTAAAGGATGGTCTGCACCTGTCCCCACTAGGCATGGGAGGACATGGTTAACAAACCACATTGCCTTGTAAAGGATGGTCTGCACCTGTCCCCACTAGGCATGGGAGGACATGGTTAACAAACCACATTGCCTTGTAAAGGATGGTCTGCACCTGTCCCCACTAGGCATGGGAGGACATGGTTAACAAACCACGTTGCCTTGTAAAGGGTGGTCTGCACCTGTCCCCACTAGGCATGGGAGGACATGGTTAACAAACCACATTGCCTTGTAAAGGATGGTCTGCACCTGTCCCCACTAGGCATGGGAGGACATGGTTAACAAACCACATTGCCTTGTAAAGGATGGTCTGCACCTGTCCCCACTAGGCATGGGAGGACATGGTTAACAAACCACATTGCCTTGTAAAGGATGGTCTGCACCTGTCCCCACTAGGCATGGGAGGACATGGTTAACAAACCATGTTGCCTTGTAAAGGGTGGTCTGCACCTGTCTCCACTAGGCATGGGAGGACATGGGTAACAAACCACGTTGCCTTGTAAAGGATGGTCTGCACCTGTCCCCACTAGGCATGGGAGGACATGGTTAACAAACCACATTGCCTTGTAAAGGATGGTCTGCACCTGTCCCCACTAGGCATGGGAGGACATGGTTAACAAACCACGTTGCCTTGTAAAGGGTGCTCCTATCCCTCACTGGCTTCTGAATATTGGCTAAAACTTTATCCACGTCCTTAGAGCCTCTTATAGGCTATACCAAATAAACAAACCTACCAGGATCACAAATAAAACCCAAAGAAACATGAAGGTGCTCCTGCTCAGTGCCAGGAGCCTAAACAAGGACATCCACACCCTACAAGCTCCCCTCACTTTTGGAAGATATAGACACCTGTGCCATTACTGATACATGGTTTAAATCTACTGAAAGGACTCGGGCAGTGCAACAGGACAAAAGGTGGAGGAGGAGTCTCAACCTTTATTAGCAACAAGCATGATTCTAGGTAGGTTAAATAGGATGATGCCCTAAAATTAATCCACTTGCAAATCACCATAAACAAACTCCCATACCACATTCAATCAAGTTTTAAGTCACCCTCTATGTCCCAAAATCCTATAGCTCATACCTATACCAACTGGAGACACTCATCATTAAAAAAAAATTATTCATGGGAGACTTTCCTATAGACTGCGAGACAAACACTGCCTCAAACTCACAGGCACAAGAATTCCAAGACTTTATTAAGACAAATATCCTTGACTAGATAGTGCACACACCTAGCAGAGGTTGAGGCATACTGGACGTTGTGCTCATCAATATGGGAGAACACTGCACACCACCAGTGTCATGTGCTCACTGGTGAGGTCATCAATATAGGAGAAAAGTAGCTGACTCCAAATCCAGCTCCAGACAAGTGACAAGTGGAGTACCTCAGGGTTCAGTCCTGGGGCCGCTCTTGTTTGGCATCTACTTTTCTGAAATACAGGTCAACACTAAGGGACTCTGGCTAACAAAGTTTGCAGATGACTGCAAACTGGGAGCCATTATTGAATCCCCAAATGATGTGGATACTCTACAAAAGGGCCTTACAGAAACAGATGCTTGGTGCCAGAGCCATGGGCTCAAGCTCAATGCTAAGAAATGTATTGTTATCCCCTTTGGGAAAAAACATGTATCCATGAATTACCATATAGGTGGCAGTACACTAAACACCGAAAGTGTGATAAGAGACTTAGGGACACAGGTGGACAGTGGGCTCACCTTCGATAACCACATCGCCACAACAGTCAGAAAATCCTTCTATGTGGCACACCTCATCACGAAGGGCTTTTCATCCAGAAAAAAGGAGGTCATTGTCCCATTGTACTCATCCCTCATTAGACCCATTATAGAATACAACACCCCATTTGGTATGTACCTCTCAAGACATCTGCAACAACTGGAAAGGCCTCAGAAATACCTCACTAAAAGAATCACAGGCCTAAAGCAGATGCCCTACGCTGACCACCTTAAAAAACTCCAGCTATACTCTGTCGCATATCGTCTACTCAGAGGCGATCTCTGCTTAACATACAAGGCCATGTCAAACCCAGAGCTGTTGGACATGCTACACTTAAAGAAATCCCAATCCCTCAGAGCTACACGCTCCAGGGATCTAAACCTTGTCATCACAATAAACAAAACATGCTGGAGGGATAGGTTCCTGACCCAGAGACTCCCCAGACTCTGGAATAGATTGCCCATACATGTCAAGCAGAGTGCCTCTTTGGACCTCTTCAAGATGAACCTTGATGATTGGATGGGAGAAAGGAAATTCACCCCAGGGATCACGTCAGTTGCCCTGCTAGACAGGGATCCAGGAAAGTAAATAATGTGGGAAGAAATAGCCAGGGAATTGTTATGGCTAGGCTTGTATAGGCCCTAGGGCTGATAGCCTAGTACCAACCTATGAACCTATGAACCTATGAAGAACACTGCACACCACCAGTGTCATGTGCTCACTGGTGAGGTCATCTATATGGGAGAATACTTCACACCACCAGTGTCATGTGCTCACTGATGAGGTCATCAATATGGGAGAACACTGCACACCATCAGTGTCATGTGCTCACTGGTAAGGTCATCCATATGGGAGAACACTGCACACCACAAGTGTCATGTGCTCACTGGTGAGGTTGGACCACAACGCTGTAGTCTTCAAAATAAAAATCAACTTGATAATCCCAGCAAACCCTTTAACAGTTAGGAACTATTCCAAAGCAAACTACATCCTATTAAGTGGTATGTTGATAAATTTCATTGCTCTCCTAACCCTGAGTTCACAGCAACCTATGTGGAATTGTTCACAGAGACCCTTTACAACCATGAAAATGGCTGTATAGAGGCTGCTGTACCTGCTAGAATTAAGCCTAAACCAAACTCCAAAACCAAACCACATTGGTGGAATCGTAACCTTAACAGAGTGTATAAAAAATGGAAAAAAGTCATGGCTAAAATCAAAAAGAGCAACTTCCATAATAAGAGCTCTCTAATTAAACTAAACAAGAACTTAAGATGACTAATTAAGTCCAACAAGGCCAATTACAAGGTCAAGATAGCTTCACGGGCTGAAAACTACCACAAGGCCTTCTACAGCTATGTCCATAACCTCAAAGGCAGTACACACCAATGTGCCAAACTGGTGGTCAATGGTGCCACCTTCAATGAGCAGAGTGAAACAGTGACTCTGATAGCTGAAAATTCAGCTCAAAATTCACCCTCCTTTCCCCTACCTCCCCCTATGAAAAACCTACTAGCATACCCCCCTCAACTATTCGCAGGAGCAGGTCCTGGTGGTGCTTGTTAATGCCAAAAACGTAACTTCAATGGGCCGTGGCAGTATTTTGTGATGCCTTTTAAATAGCTTGAAACATGATCTATCAGGATCACTTGAGTCACTTTCAACTATAACCTCAAAACATGCCTTGTTCCATGAGAATGAAGGACTGCAACAGTTATCCCACTTCAGAAGAGTGGGGCATCACGTAACCCCGGTAGCTACAGCCTGTGTAGTGTAATATGCAAAGACATGGAATGAATTACCATGGAAATGATCAACAAAAATATAGGCAGCATTCAGACACTGGACCCAACCCAGTCTGTGTTTATCAAGGGAAAGTCATACCTTTTAACACTGGTGGACTTCTTTGAGAAGATCAGCAAGGCAATGGATGAGGGAAAAACAGTGCATGCCACCTACCTGGACCTGGCTAAGACATGTGATACAATATCCCACTCAGGTATAGTTGACAAACCCACCAAACTGGGCATAAATCCCCACATAACTCACTTGATTGCTAGCTGTCTCACAGACAAGGCATGAGAAATCAGGCTTGGTGAGACCACCTCCACTAAGACTAATCACCAGTGGGTTACCTCAAGGTTTCATGCTGAGACTGCTCCTATTTGGCATCTGCTTCTCAGAGGTAAAGGCTAATATCAAGGGCTTTTGGTTGACCAAGTTTGCAAACTGGGAGCCATCATACATTACCCCATAGGATCATAGGACATTACTAGGCTATTGGCCCTGAGGCTCTTATAAGCCTAGCCAAGAGTTTAGCCCATGCATAAACAAATCAGCACCCAATGCCCCTGTCCAGCAGGGACACGGGTGGAATCCCAGGGATGTATTTTGTATTTCACATCCAGTTATCCAGATTGTGCTTAAAAAGGGGTAAAGAGGTACTCTGCTTGACATGGAGAAGGATGGGGGAGTCTCTGGGACACAAATCTGTCCCATCAGCAAGTTCTGTTGATGTCACAGACCAGGTTGAGGCCACGTGTGTTGGTGGTAACTCGAGTGGAGCTTGACTTGCGGATATGCAGCAGTCCCATCAAGGTGGGGTCTGAGATTGCCTTGTATGCCAGACAGAGGTCACCTCTGGGGAGGACGACACAAACATCTTACAACAGGGTCTAACACAGGCAAATTACTGATGTTAATGTCATAGATTAAAACTCTATACCAAGAAATGTATTTTAGTGTCTTTTGAGGAAAAAGGCCACCCAGGCTAATTACTCCATCGACAGGACACCCCCAAGAGTTGACTCTGTAGTCAGGGATCCAAGAACATATGTATACAGTAATCTAGGCTTTGACCAATATGTGGCCAAGGTAGTAAGAAAATCATTCTACGTTGCTCAACTTATAAGTAAGGAGATGGCATCCAGGTCCAAGGAGGTCATAATCCCACTTTATTCAGCCATTATCTGACCCATCATTGAGTACAATGTCCCCTACGGCATGTACCTGAGCAGACATACGCAACAGATGGAATGCCCATAAAGGTTCCTTACCAGGTGAAACCAGGGTAAAAACACATGGCCTATATGGGTTGCCTTAAAGCCCTTTCTCTATACTCAGCCTCCTACAGGATACTGAAAGACAATCTGTGCTTGGCATACAAGGCATCCTCAAATCCAGCTCTAATGGATCTTTTGCGCATCCACAAAACAAACAGCATCAGAATCACTAGATCCAAGGATTTAAATTTTGCTTGTGACATAAATAGAACATGTTGGCAGGACTGATGTGTTCAGAAGATTCCCATGCACTGGAACAGACTTCCCATCCTTGTGAAGTAGTGTCCACCTCTTTAAGTGTAACCTTGGCCAATGGATGGGAAATTAGAAATTTACTTGGTCTGTGCCCTGCATCTCTGGCAGACATAGGCAGACAGTAACTATGCCCAAACAGACATACTCCCCCATAACCTTTAGAAACTTCCTAATAACAAATGTCCCTTCCTCCTAATAAATACTTGCGAAACACAGAGACACAATTGGGTTAGGTTGCGTGTCTAAGCTTATAAAGGCCCTGGTGGTTATTAGCCTAGTATATATCTGTGAATCTATGGACCTATGAACAAATAAAGACTAGAGGACTAACTAAACCCCCTTTAGTAGAAATATTATCTTTTAGTGGCAGGCACTTAATAGGTTGTCTTTATAGGACTTTAATACTGGATATTAGGGGAAAGAAAAGCATTTTCTTTCAGTAAATGCAAGGATAGGGAAGGGATTAAGTTGAAAAAAGCAAGAATGAACTATAGCATTTCTTGTCCTTAGTAAGGCTACCAGGGTGAGAAATTCATTTTTTTGCCTGAAAATGTCTAGACAAATATTTTCACACAATGGATAGGTTTTCCAGAGTATTCACTGTGATTTGTAATTATTGATGGAGATGTGACAAAGGTGTTAGGGCTACATGTAAACATAATTTTTTGACTTATGAGAAACTGGAAAACTTTAAGCGGTGTGCTGCAAAACTTGGTGGAGGGGATTTTAAGGTATTCCTGCTACTTGACAGAAGAAGCCTTTTGCTTTAGCTGGTTATATACATCTGACATAAGTTTCATCAATAGGTCACTGTTAGACCTAATTATGATCTTATCCAAAAAGATAATTACGAGAAACTGGAAGACACCAAATGAGTCTGGGAATGATGGAGGAGCTAAGAAGTTCAAAATGCACCATCTCAAAATACAACCCTAGTGGACAGCATTCTAACAAATGGGATAGTTGGGAGAGTTGGAGGAGTATTGAAGATGTGAACCATTGTTAAGATACTCCCGATTGAACATCTATCATAATTTTAGATCTGTGCCCATACAAAATAAGGATGAGAGGTGTATTATTTGTTACAAAGCAATCAGGAGGTTGTTTTACTACACCTGTACCTTGAAGAGAAGAAATAAGATGGTTTTACATTATTTGCCCTGTTATTGTATCACTTGGAATATGAGAAAGGAATGTGTCTTACAATGTTTGTGGATAACGATATATGAATATAATGTAGAAACTGTTAAGCAGGTCAAGAAAAATATCATAATTTGTGCTTCTGATACAGTATTTGAATATATACTGCATTACCGCTGTAACAGTATAATAGTGTGAAATATGAATGAGGTGTGATAACATGTAGTGCAGATATGCTGTCATAATAATACCTGCTACAGTTATTGTATAACCATCTGCACTGCAGGTAACCTCTAATAGTGTAATATAACCATATGGTTATTATATATTTATATCTTCATAGGTTCATAGGTAGGTACTAGGCTATCGGCCCAAGGGCCTAAGTAAGCCTAGTCAAAAAGGTTCCCTGGCTTGCACCACCCCAGAAAGTTAATTTCTTGTGCCCCTGTCGAGCAGAGCCACAGAAGTGATCCCCAAGGTGTATTTCCTGTTTACCATCCACTCATCAAGATTTTTCTTGAAGAGTGCCAATGAGGAACTTTGCTTGACATAGATGGGTAGCTTGTTCCAGAGTATAGGAAGTCTCTGGGACAGGAATCTATCCCTTCAGCATGTCCTTTTTATTGTGGTGACAAGGTTTAGGTCCCTAGAGCATGTAGCTTGGAGGGATTGGGATTTCTTTAGGTGTAGCATGTCCAACAGCTCTGGGTTTAACATAGCTTTATATGTTAGGCAGAGATCTCCTTGGAGTAGGTGATATGCCACAGATTAAAGCTGGAGTTTTTTTGAGACGGTCAGTGTAGGGCATCTGTTTGAGGCCAGTAATCCTCTTTGTGAGGTACTTCTGTGGCCTTTCCAGCTGCTGCACATGTCTTGTGAGATACATTCCAAAAGGGGTGTTGTACTCTATAATGGGTCTAATGAGTGCCAAGTAGAGGGGAAAAATTACCTCTTTTTTTCCTGGATGAAAACCCTTTTGTGATGAGGTGTGCCACACACAAGGATTTCTTGACTACTGTGGCGATGTGATTATCAAAGGAGAGACTACTGTCCACCTGGGTCCCAAGGTCTCTTATCACACATTCAGCATTAAGTAGACTGCCATTTATGTGGTAGTTCATGGGTACAGAGTTTTTACCAAAGGGGATGACAATGCACTTTTTGGCATTGAGCTTGAGCCAATGCCTCTGACACCAGGCATCTGTCTCAGTGAGGCCCTTCTGTAGGATGTCCACATCATTTGGGGACTCAGCTATGGCTCCTAGTTGCAGTCATTTGTTGACTTCATTAGCCAGAGGCCTTCTGTGTTAGCCTGTACTTCAGAGAAGTAGATACCAAATAGGAGAGGTCCCAGGACTGAACCCTGTGCTACTCCACTTGTCACTGGTTTGAAGTCAGATTTGGAGTCTGCAACTTTTACAGTGTGGGTTCTGTCAGTGAGCCAGTTGGCAACCCATCTTGTGATGTAGGGATTTATACCTAGTTTAGTGAGTTTAGCTATAATTCCAGAATGGGGGATGGTGTCGAAAGCCATGCTGAGGTCAAGATAGGCTGTGTGAAACACCTTACCCCCATCTACGGCTTTGGTGATTGCCTCAAAGAAGTCAATCAGGTTCAAAAGGCATGATCTGCCTTTCACAAACCCAAACTGGGTGGGGTCCAGAATTTGGAGGATACCAATGTCTTTGTTTATGAGTTCCATGATGATACGTTCCATGGCCTTGCAGACCAGGCTTGTCAGGCTAATAGGGCGATACTTCCCAGGATCAGTGGTGGCTTCCCCTTTGTGGAGTGGGATAACTGTTGCTGTGCTCCATTCAGTGGGCACAAAGCCTGATGTGAGACTATGATTAAACATGGTGCTTAGGTGGGGAGCCAGTTTATTCTAAAGTTCATGTAAAACGCAGCCTGGGATGTTGTCCGGTCCCATGGATGCTGTGTTTTTGGTTTTAGAGAGTGCAGCTTTTACCTGCATAGATGTGATTACATGGACTTTGCATTCTTCCTGTATAGATATGGGCACTTTACGGGTGAGAGGGGGGTAAAGTTAGCACTGAACTTATTTGCCAGGATGTTGGCAATATCAGTTGGTTCTGTAATTTTCATACCATTGTGCTGTAACACAGAGCAGATCTGGGTGCTGCCATTGAGAATTTTGACATAGCTATAGAATGCTTTGTGGTTGCCCTTAGAATCAGCGGTGATTTTGTTTTCATAGCTAGTTTTGGAGGATCTTATAAGGGATCTCAGCTTCTTACTGAGGCTGACCAGGGAGCTCCTCCACTCATGGGATTTTACTCTCTTTTGCAACAGTTTCTTCCTTCTGTTGTAGAGTTTGTTTATGGCAGGGGACCACCAGATTGGCTTCCTTTTTTTGGAGGATAGTGTCTTGGTTCTGTTTAGGATAGCACAATCCATGCCTTTGTGTAAGTGCTTATAGAGTGCATTGTGTAGGATTCAGCAGTTGTAACTGTATTGTCCATCTGCATGAGTGTCATGAAGTTCACCACTTCTGTCTTAAGCAGCATGAAGTTGGCTTTGGGGAAATTCTTTACTGTGTTTTTCTTAATGGTGGGTGGGGATGTGATGCAGATATCTAGGTTGATTAGCTTATGATCTGATCTGACCAATGAGGAGTTGACTTCAGGTGTGGAATGTCGGTCACTCATGTTGGTAATGATTAGGTCTAGGATATTGTTGCTCTTGGTGGGGTGTGGATAAGTTAATCCAGGGCATTGGAATTTATGAATTCCAGAAAGCGTTAAGCAAAGGAGTTGGCACATGAGTAGTTTTCCCAGTTAATGGTGGGGTAGTTGAAATTGCCCATTATTAGGGTGTTTAGTTGAACCCTAATATTTTCCAGTATATCAGGAAAAGAGGAATGGGAATCCTGGGGCATGGTGAGAGATCTGTAGCAAGCAACAATTTGGATTGCAGCTTTGCCCAGAATTAGTTGCACTTGGATAACCTCAGATGCATTATGCTGCACAAATAGCCTGGAGGTGTGGATATCCTTAATGAATATGCACACACCTCTGCCTTTGGCGTTCTGGTCCAGGTTAGATAGCCGAAAAGTGTGGTATGAGTTATAGCCTGGTAATGCAGGGGTGCTCTCTAGAGCCTTGAACCAGGTCTCAGTCTCTGCACAGATATCGATGTTCTCCATTTTAAGGAGTGCCTTGAGTGAGTGAATTTTGAGATTTAGACTTCTAGCACTGAGTAGCATTATCCTCAGTTTTTGTTTGCCTGTTTCTGTTACAGTGGTGAATTTGTCTTGTGAACCTTGCCTAAAAAAGGCACTATAGGGGCGGCAAGAGCCTTAGCCAGTATCCGGAATCCCAGGGATGACAGGTGCAGGCCATCTCTGGCAAAGCATCATGGTCTGTTGACCATATCATCCCAGGCAGACAGCTACTGGATCCCTTTAGAATGACACCAGAAGTTTAGCCATGTTGTACTGATGTGCTGTAATGTGTCACATAAATGTAACAGCAGTATGTTCTGTACTTATGTTCTAATGATGTTATCACATATGTTTATTCTATAGCTTTCACATATCTGATCAACTCCCTGGAGGTGGGGATGCTTTTCTACCCCTATTTTATCTGCCTGACAACAGAAAGCAAAATCATTCCTTCAATTCTTGGATGTCTTTTTTCAATGAGCTGGTAAGTTTCCATTATAATATTTTTTTAGTGATAGTCATTCAGTCTCCTGAAATACATAAAACTAATGCAGTTAAAACATATATTGTTTAAAACATGACAAAGGTGCCAGTTGTACTTTTATACAAAATGATACCATTGCCTAAAACTTAACTTGGGTATTTAAATATAGGAATTTCCATTAATCAGATGTATTAACAATATAAATTAGTAATTACATTAACATGCAACCATCTCATCTACAATGTCATTTAAAAATGGATATTATCAATAATATACAATCTTACTTTTGAAGATATTTCCATCCATATTTATGTCTATTTAAATATTCCTTAAGTTCTAATAATAAAATCCAAAGCACATATTTTAATATAATTTTCGGCATCATTTTTCTAATCAAGATTTATTGAAGAGTTCATTAATCCATGCATTTTCACTTCTTTGTTTTTTTACTGTGTTCAAATCTTATTTTCTGAACCTTAAGTAAGTTAACAAATCTACTATAAGATTATTAAAAGACACTGAAATCAATCTGTGCCACTGTGCTCATGGAAGTTACCGTGGATATCTTACACAGCTATGTAATTCGCAAACACATGGACAACCGTTAGGGGAAAAGTGTGATGCTATAGAATTTTCAGAAACATGCACCGATGTTTCATGATTCAGTAAAATGGTCTATGCCAATGTTTGATGGTTCAGTAAAATGGTCTATGCCGATGTTTGATGGCTCAGTAAAATGGTCTATGCCGATGTTTGATGGTTCAGTAAAATGGTCTATGCCGATGTTTCATGGTTCAGTAAAACGGTCTATGCCGATGTTTGATGGTTCAGTACAACGGTCTATGCCAATGCTTCATGGTTCAGTAAAACGGTCTATGCCAATGTTTGATGGTTCAGTAAAATGGTCTATGCCGATGTTTGATGGTTCAGTAAAATGGTCTATGCCGATGTTTGATGGTTCAGTAAAACGGTCTATGCCGATGTTTCATGGTTCAGTAAAACGGTCTATGCCGATGTTTGATGGTTCAGTAAAACGGTCTATGCCAATGTTTCATGGTTCAGTAAAACGGTCTATGCCGATGTTTCATGGTTCAGTAAAATGGTCTATGCCGATGTTTCATGGTTCAGTAAAACGGTCTTTGCCGATGTTTGATGGTTCAGTAAAACAGTCTATGCCGATGTTTCATGGTTCAGTAAAACGGTTTATGCCAATGTTTGATGGTTCAGTAAAATGGCCTATGCCGATGTTTGATGGTTCAGTAAAACGGTCTATGCCGATGTTTCATGGTTCAGTAAAATGGTCTATGCCGATGTTTCATGGTTCAGTAAAACGGTCTATGCCGATGTTTCATGGTTCAGTAAAATGGTCTATGCCGATGTTTTATGGTTCAGTAAAACGGTCTATGCCAATGTTTGATGGTTCAGTAAAATGGTCTATGCCGATGTTTGATGGTTCAGTAAAACGGTCTATGCTGATGTTTGATGGTTCAGTAAAATGGTCTATGCCGATGTTTGATAGTTCAGTAAAACGGTCTATGCCGATGTTTGATAGTTCAGTAAAACAGTCTATGCCGATGTTTCATGGTTCAGTAAAACGGTCTATGCCGATGTTTCATGGTTCAGTAAAACGGTCTATGCCGATGTTTCATGGTTCAGTAAAACGGTCTATGCCGATGTTTCATGGTTCAGTAAAATGGTCTATGCCGATGTTTTATGGTTCAGTAAAATGGTCTATGCCGATGTTTCATGGTTCAGTAAAACGGTCTATGCCGATGTTTGATGGTTCAGTAAAATGGTCTATGCTGATGTTTGATGGTTCAGTAAAACGGTCTATGCCAATGTTTGATGGTTCAGTAAAATGGTCTATGCCGATGTTTCATGGTTCAGTAAAACAGTCTATGCCAATGTTTGATGGTTCAGTAAAACGGTCTATGCCAATGTTTGATGGTTCAGTAAAATGGTCTATGCCGATGTTTCATGGTTCAGTAAAACGGTCTATGCCGATGTTTGATGGTTCAGTAAAATGGTCTATGCCGATGTTTCATGGTTCAGTAAAATGGTCTATGCCGATGTTTCATGGTTCAGTAAAATGGTCTATGCCGATGTTTCATGGTTCAGTAAAACGGTCTATGCCAATGTTTCATGGTTCAGTAAAACGGTCTATGCCGATGTTTCATGGTTCAGTAAAACGGTCTATGCCAATATTTGATGGTTCAATAAAACGGTCTATGCCGATGTTTGATGGTTCAGTAAAATGGTCTATGCCAATGTTTGATGGTTCAGTAAAATGGTCTATGCCAATGTTTCATGGTTCAGTAAAACAGTCTATGCCGATGTTTCATGGTTCAGTAAAATGGTCTATGCCAAGCATGGAAGAGCAGCGAATAACAAAGGCCTATGAAATATGACTTTATATCAATGCTAGTAATGATGGCAAGAAACTCTGCAGATGATAAACCTGTAAATGTCACCCAAAACTAGTACAATGCACAAGTAAAACTGACGGAGAATGCCATAAAGTGTTTACATATAAACTGCAAAATGCCAGTAGCAGCTAATTTTGTATTCCATAATAATGTGATGATTGTTGATGATAGTCAGTAACTTCCTATGTGAGGCATTATAAAGTACCAAAGAGCTTGGCAATGTCGTCACTTATAGCTAAAGCACCTGTCTATGTAGGAAGTGATAGATGGTTGCTGACTGGAGAACTGGTGCACTGCATATGCCAGTTATGTATACCTGTGCTTCCCGCTTGAGATGGTGCAGAGTTCATGAGATAATCTCACACCTCTAGAAACCCAAGATATACCCCCTCCTGAGTATATCACCCTCTAGGACCATCCAGTGTGGTAGCAGGGAACACGGTGAGTATGTCTGGTTCTGTATCATTGTACAATTCCTCATTACCTGCTCAGTCCATAAACATGATCTCAGCAAGACAAGGCATACAGCATTGCAACCATGGAAATCCTTTTTAGAATTACTCAGCACCCATGATAAACTGGTACCATAGATTAGCACATATATCACTATAAGGAATGGAGTCATCTCAGCTGTGCCCATAAGACATGCCTGCTGTGTCTTTGGCTGTGTCCTGAAAACTGACCCCTTGCACAGCATTAGAATGATGCCTTTAGATGAATGCATTATTCATACACCTGTAGCAAAGCATAGCTAAATGGTTATCCCTGTGTAACTTGCTGGAAAGCAAACTGACTTACAAACAGAACAAAGAAAACTAGGATGGAATGCTGTTCTTCTTCACCTTTCAGCTACTCCCATTAGGGGTTGCCAAAGTGGATCAGTGGTCTGCAGAACTGGCAGTAGAGTTTTGTGGTGTGGAGTTGCCAGCCCGGCACTCAACCTTCCTCAGAAAGCACACACGCTCACACCTAGACACAATTTAGAGTGCTCAATCTACCTACAGCATGTCTTAGGAATGTGGGCAGAAACCAGAGTACCTGGAAGAAACACACACAAACACAAGGAGGACATGCAGACTCTGCACAGAAGGCACCCCAGCTGAGAACTGAACCTGGGAACCTCTTGCTGTGAGGTGACAATGCTAACCACTGCACCATTGTGCCACTCAAGATGGGATGCTCTACCTCCCCCATAATACCCGTCGCTAGTGGTGTACCCTAGGGTTCAGTTATTGGGCCACTTCTCTTTGGCATTTACTTCTCATATGTCAAAGCTAATGTTAAGGTTTACAGTTGACCGTGTTTGCAGACAACGGTAAACTTGGTACCATCATAAGCTCCCAGGGGGTGCTAAGAAGGCCTTTCCCAAACTAACAGCTAGTGTCAAAAGCATACACTAAAAATGAATACCGAGACATGCATAATGTTATATCCTTGTGCAAGCAAGAAGTTCCTTGGGACTATCACATTGACACCACATCCCTGCAAATGTATCCAGTAGTTAGAGACCTGGGGACTTAATTAGACAATGAATTGTCCTTTGACCACCATATATCCACTACCATACAGATGTGCTTTTTAATTGCACATCTTATTACAAAGTATCCAGGTCCAGGGATGTGATCATTCCACTGTATTCTGCACTCATAAGACTGATCACTGAGGGTAATGCCCCCATTGTCATGTACCTCTTCATACATTTGAAACAACTAAATACCCAAAATGTTTTCTGACTGAACAAATCAAGGGACTAAATCATAAAAGCTAGTCTTGTCCTCTTCTCTCCGTCATCTTTCCTGTTAAACTTACTAAACATTTGCTAGTCCAATGGAGACATAAATACCCACTCAAAAAATCTAAATCTGTTTCCTAACATAAATAGAACATGCTGGAAAGATATTTATCAGAGAGAATACTGCTTATTTGGAATTGCTTTCTCTACATCAAGCAAAATACTTCCCTTAAAATACCAAAATGTAATCTGGATGAATGGATGGGGTAACTGCACATTTATATCTGGTTAAGCACTCTTGTCCTACATGGATAAGGGCAGCATCTAAACGCTGTGTTTGCTTCTGGCTTGTTCACACTTAAAGCAGAAGGTCTACAAACTTTAAGAGAATTTATGGCTTTGCTTAAAAAGACCCTCAAGGCTCACTAAATTGCAAGCACTAAATAAGCTACAAATTACTACAGCACTCAACTTTCCTCACTTGTCTAGAGGAAAACCGTTTTTAGTACTTAATAAATAATCACCTATCCAGGCATGTCTAAGGGCCAGCTCCCAGTGTTTTCTACTGTCTGCCTGATGAATCTGAGCATCTTGAGGCAATGCAGCAATTGCCTCATGTACACAGACAACCCTCTCCTCCTACCACCCAACACTACAACCTGTGAGAGATGCACTTATATAGCCAAACCGGAAGCAAAGCTCTCTTCACCCAAGACTGGACTAGACAGTCAAGAGGAGAAAGTAAACACTTGCACCACACCACACTCATCACACAGTCCCTCAAAACCTACACCACCAAAACACACACACAGAAACACAAAACATACACCTACATTTGTGGAGGCTCTCAAAAAAATCTACCCAAGCAACAGGGACCAAAGCAGAAACACAAGCAACCTCCACTCCCCCCCAATACAACCCAAATGACACATAGCCCACAAACTCAGTGTGCCACTGAACCACAGCCCATAAGGCATAACAACATACCCAACACTCTAGTCATAGGTTCCTCTATAGACAGGCACACTGATGTTACACTCAGCAGGCTAAACAAGGAGAAAGTTACTGTCCACTGCCTGTCAGGTGCCAGGATCTGCCACATAATGCATACACTCAGGTCATCCCACAACAAGTACATATATGACTCTGTCATTGTCCATGTTGGTGTGAATGATCTGAGATGTACCTTCGTGGACTACATGAAAAGAGACATTGAGGAGCTGTCCAATCTTGTAGCCCAGGCAGGTATGACCATAGCCCTGAGTAACATCCTGCCACCACCCAGAATGATACCACAGTACAATGACAAAATGATTGACTTCAACAATTGGCTAAACTTTGGTGTCATTCTAAGGGGATCCAGTATCTGTCTGCCTGGGATGACATGATTGACAAACCATGATGTTTTGCCAGAGATGGCCTGTACCTGTCACCCTTGGGATTCCAGATACTGGCTAAGGCTCTTGCCACCCCTATAGTGCCTTTTTTAGGCAAGATTCAAATGACAAATTCACCACCATAACAGGTACAAGCAAGCAAAATCTGAGGGTAATGCTACTTAATGCTAGAAGTCTAAACCTCAAAATGCACTCACTTGAGGCAATCCTTAAAATGGAGAACATCAACATCTGTGCAGTGACAGAGACCTGGTTCAAGGCTCCAGAGAGCACGCCTGCATTACCAGGCTGTAATTCATACCACACCTTTTGGCCACCTAACCTGGACCAAAGCACTAAAGGCGGAGGAGTGTCCATATTCATTAAGGATATCCACACCTCCAGGCTAGTTGCTCAGCATAATGCATCCGAGATTATCCAAGTGCAACTAACTCTGGGCAAGACCACAATCCAAATTGTAGCTTGCCACAGATTCCCCATCATGCCCCAGGATTTCCACTCCTCATTTTCTTGATACACTGGAAAATATTAGGGTACAACCTAACACCCTAATAATGATTGATTTCAACTACCCCACCGTTAACTGGGCAAACTACTCATGTACCAACTCTTGTGCTCAACGTTTTCTGGAATTCATAAATTCCAATGCCTTGGATCATCTTATCCCCACCCCCATCAGGGGCAGCAATATCCTAGACCTGGTCATTACCAACATGGGCAAGCGGTGTTCCACACTAGAGGTCAATTCCTCATTGGTCAGATCTGACCACAAGCAAATCACCCTAGACATCCACATCCCACCCCCACCCCCCATTAGGGAAACCACCGTAAAAATGTCTCCAAAGCCAACTTCACGCTTCTTAAGACAGAAGTGGCAAACTTCTTGACACCCATGCTGATGGACAATAGACGTACTGCTGAATCCTATACAATTGCACTTTACAAGCACTTACATGAGTGCATGGATCGTGCAATCCCTAACAGAACCAAGATGCTATCCTCCAAAAAAAGGAAGCCAATCTGGTGGTCCCCTGCTATAAACAAACTCTACAACAGAAGAAACTGTTGCAAAAAAGAGTAAAATCCCATGACTGGAAGAACTTTGTGGTCAACCTCAGTAAGAAGCTGAGATCCCTCATAAAATCCTCCAAAGCTAGTTACAAAAACAAAGTCAACACGGATTCTAAAGACAACCACAAAGCATTCTATAGCTATGTCAAGAATCTCAATGGCAACACTCAGATCTGCTCTGAGTTACAGCACAATGGCACTAAATATACAGAACTAACTGATATTGCCAACATCCTGGCAGATAGGTTCAGTGCTAACTTTACCCCTCTCTCATCCCCTAAAGGCCCCATCTCTATACTGGAAGAATGCAAAGTTCCTGTAATCACAGCTGCACAGGTAAAAAACACACTCTCCAAAGCCAAGAACACAGCATCCATGGGACCTGACAACATCCCAGGCTGCATTCTACATGAACTACAGAACAAACTGGCACCCCACCTAAGTACCATGTTCAATCATAGCCTCACTTCTGGTTTGTGCCCACTGAATGGTGCACAGCAACGGTTATCCAACGCCACAAAGGGGGAGCACCACGGACCCCGGGAACTACCACCCCATTAGCCTGATGAGCCTGGTCTGCAAGGCTATGGAACATATCATCATGGAACTTTTAAACAATGACATTGGTAATTTCCAAACTCTGGACCCTACCCAGTTCGGGTTTGTAAAAGGCAGATCATTTCTCCTAAACCTGATAGACGTATTTGAAGCAGTCACCAAAGACGTAGATGAGGATAAGGTGGTTCAGACAGCCTATCTAGATCTTGCCAAGGCTTTCATTACCATCCCCCACTCTGGAATTATAGATAAACTCACTAAACTAGGTATAAATCCCTATGTCACAAGATGGGTTGCCAACTGGCTCACTGACAGAACCCACACTGTGAAAGTAGCAGATTCTAAATCCAACTTCAGACCAGTGACAAGTGGAGTACCACAGGGTTCAGTCCTAAGTCCTCTCCTGTTTGGCATCTACTTCTCTGAAGAACAAGTTAACACAGAACGTTTTTGGCTAACAAAATTCGCAGATGACTGCAAACTAGGAGAAATAATCAAAACTCCTAATGATGTGGACGTCCTACAAAAGGACCTCACTGAGACAGATGCCTGGTGTCAAATCCATGGCCTCAAGCTCAGTGTCAAAAAGTGCATTGTCATCCCTTTTGGTAAAAACTCTGTACCCATGAAATACCACATAGGCGGTAGTCTACTTAACACTGAAAGTGTGATAAGAGACCTTAGGATACAAGTGGACAGTAGTCTCTCCATTGATAATCACATCGCCACAGTAATCAGGAAATCCTTCTGCATGGCACACCTCATCACAAAAGGTTTCTCATCCAGGAAAAAAGAGGTCATTGTTCCCCTCAACTCATCACTCATTAGACCCATTATAGAGTACAACACCCCTTTTGGTATTTACCTCACAAGACATCTACAACAACTGGAAAGGCCACAGAAATACCTCACAAAGAGGATTACCGGCCTCAAACAGATGCCCTATGCAGACCATCTCAAAAAAACTCCAGCTTTACTCTGTCGCATATCACCTACTCAGAGGTGCTCTCTGCCTAAAATACAAAGCTATGTCAAACTCAGAGCTCTTGGACATGCTCCACTTAAAGAAATCCCAATCCCTCTGAGCTACACACTCTAGGGACATAAACCTTGTCCCCACAATTAACAGAACATGCTGGAGGTATAGAGTCCTGTCCAAGAGACTTCCCATACTCTGGAACAAACTACCTATCTATATCAAACAAAGCTCCTCATTAGCACTCTTCAAGAAAAATCTTGATGGTTAGATGGGAAATAGGAAATTCACCCCAGGGATCACTTCTGTGGCTCCGCTTGACAGAGGCACAGGAAAATAGTGTTCTTGGGTGGCAAAAGCCAGGGTACTGTTTGGCTATGCTTATATAGGCCCTAGGGCCAATAGCCTAATCCCTACATATGAACCTATGAACTATCCTAGTAAGTACCTATGAACCTGGGAAAGAGCCCAGTAAGTATCTATGAAGCTATGAAAAGACTTCACTCTTTTTTTAATTGTCCTCTGACAGGAACAAGACAAAGATAATGAAGACTACCAGAGCAAGGACAGTCTTATGTGCTACTCCACTGGTCACTTTTCTAATTCCTGTCATTGCTCTCTCACCATATCCCTCTTTGACCTACCACTCATCCACGAGTTTATCCATATTCTCAGTCTTGGGCTAACTTCTAGCCCCTCCTTTAGTTTTCCTGTCAGCCTTCTCTGTGAGACTGAGTCAAAGTCCTTGCTGAAGTCCAAGTAGACAATGTCTACTGCTACCCCACCATGGATTTCTTTTGTAGCCCACTCCAAAAAGCAGATGGGCTCAACTAACAGATCCTTCTGGCTGAGGACCTTTTGTTTGTTCTCCTGCAGACTATTATCCTCATGGAATTCTACCAGACTACAGCCCTTGTGGAATTCTACCAGACTAATTCTGGGATTCACTCCATGTGTTTTTGCCACTATTAAGCTAATAGGCTTGTAAGTTCCCCAGACTTTTTCTGCCCCAGCCCTTTGTAAGGGTACTGTAGTTGGTGTCTTTCAGTCCTCTGGTTCATTCACAATAGTCAGGTGATCTGGTGAGGATCTGTCAGGGGGATGTTGGCATTTTGGCTGAAATTCTGAGGATTCTAGAATCCTATAATGTATGACTTTGGCATATTATAATAGCTGTATTACCTGTCAGGATGGAGGGGTAATGAAACCAAACAACAGCAACAAAAAGCACGTAATGTTCATAGGTTCATAGATTAGTAGTAAGCTAACTGCCCTTGGGAGTCATTTTAAGCCTAGCCAATTATCCCTTGTAAGACTCAAACCCTGCACCTTGTATTTGTGAAGCAAACACCTTACCATTAGGCCATCCTGCCAACCCTTAGATAGGTGGGCCTTCTCATCTCTAAAATTACATGAAACTTCTACAGATCTGGTTTCATCCATCAGAAATACATAAAGTAATGAAAAATATGTCAAAATAAATACTTGTCTGCATGTGTTCTGAATTAAAGCTGATTATATACATACACATATATTTATGTAGGGTTGCAGTCTGTAAGAGCAAACAATCATAACAGCAAATGGTCTTACAGACTTTTTTCAGCGTTTCAGCTGCGTTTTGTGTGAGACCATGGAGCAGAGGGGGTCGGGAAGTCAGCCCTTACCCCACTGTTGTGAGATGAAGTGAAATCTTTGCAGGAATCTGATGGTGTCTATCATACCTCTCAATTTCTAAGAAATCAGGACTATGGGGGGTGTGGACAATGTCCCAAAATGATGGACAGTTGTTAAATGTTGCTCTTATATAAACTTAGGAAGATGTTAGAATAATAGATTTCATGTTAGCATGCATTTTCTGAAGGATATGAATTGTGAAGCTCAAATGTATGCCATTATTTAGTGGCTTCAGTTTTCAATGATTCAGCAAAAAAATACAAATTTTATGAGGAATGGACCAAAATTATGAGGCAAATTTCTGGACATTCCGTGAAAATGTAGACAGTTGAAAGGTATGGGTCTATTCACATCTCTTTTTTTGAGGGGGGCATACCGAATAAATTCTTATTTCAGTAACGTACAGGGTAACAAATGCACCCCATCCATGTATACACACAGACCCGCTTACTACAACATTAATACTTTGGGGCTGCAATAGCCTACACCAATAAAATCTATGTTTGTACTTTTAACAACACTGTTATGCAGATTTAAATTAATTTATACCTGCAAGGATTAGCATCAGTCAACAAGTATGCTAAATGCCTTAACTGAAAGCAAAAGCCACTCTAGAGACAGCCAGACACTGTATAACACCAATGGAGAAGCCTCAGGAACTGCACATTTCTTGTCCCTTGTATTATAGCATGGTAATCCCATGCAAAGCATGCTAGGAGCTTTTACTTCCATCTTTCAGTAAGATGCAATATTGCTTAATGCCAGTTCTCTTAGATGGATACTCTGTGCACGTACCCTTTGGGTGGCCCTTGTTACTTGCTTTAGACTGATGACACACTTAAACACATGAACTTTGCACTCTTCCTGCAGTCAGCAGAACATTTCACAGAGATTCTTTACAAGTATTGAGTGGATTCAATAAAGATTATGGTACGACTGAAACAGGCCGAATCCTTGGCTAGACAGCACACCTCTCCCCCAGCTTTCAGCAAGCAGTTTGGCACAGAGTATGAGGCATTCTCAGTTTTTTTAATGCTAAACCTTTTTACTGAATGATCAAGGTAACAATTATTAACAAAGTGCATTGCAATCATTAACAAAGGGCATTACAATCATTAACAAAGTGCATTGCAATTGTTAAAGTGCATTACAATCATTACAGCTTTGCAAAGAACTTCATAAACCTATACATGCTAATGTATCTTAACCTTCTGTATTTTCCAGTTTACTTGTCAAAAGGGTGATTGGACTTCATTCGAGTTAATTAAGTCCAAATGCTAACTTCAACATTGGGAACACCGAAAAAAATGTTGAAATGCACTATATAATTTGCTGTTATGAATTTCAACATTTTAATGCAGATCACACTATAGTGGGGATCGGGAAATGTACCCTTTCCTCACTGTATTATGATCTCAGAGTTTGTATATATAAGTAACAGGGGCTGTGGGAGGTATTGTGTTTTGAGGAATAGTTCAATTTGAGGAAGTGTGGAGAATATTTGAAAGATGTCAAATTCGACTTTCTCCACTTCTGCATCCGACATTCCTTGCAGTTTTTCTTTTTTTTCCCCACTAATTTCAGTAGCTAATTTGATAACTCACACAAGGTGGTATGACACAATTGATAGTAAACCATATTTTTCACCTGTTGGAGTTCAATCTATATAACAGTTAACCTTAGACTGTCATTTTATCACTCCATTGCTATTCTTATTACTTACTAAAACTCTCTTGCTGGCTATGGTACAGCTACATATAAAACAGATTATGTCAGTATGCACTATATATGGCTATGATCTCCATCTTCATCTCCCATTAAACTTCTTATGTGTATTAACTAAAATAAGTAGTTGATTAAATCCAAATGATAAACCATATATGATGAACACATTTTCCTTACAGTTGTTAAATTTTGCCAATCTCACATTACCTGAATAACAGCATATTGAAGTGGTGTTGACAAATCTCGCCATAATTATCTATCAATACTATTGTGTGACCATCAGCTGTAGTTCAGGAATGTTGAGATAAAATATGATTTCTAAGAGATCTCTATCCTTTCCCACAACTTAAAGATAGTGGCCAAAATAGCAGTTGTTACTCATCTAATCCAACTTAAAACAGTGTATGACAGATTGTTGGACAAGATCCCCAAAAACTGATATTTCAGTCATGATGGAGTTGATGTGCTGTAGCCCATATGACTTTGTCTACATCCATGAACAAGTGCGTATAACCTCATTACAGTTCAGTATCATATGAGCATGGTCAGTGTCCAGTGATCCACATCCATGAACAAGTGTGTATGACCTCATTAAACTTCAGTATCATATGAGCATGGTCAGTGTCCAGTGATCCACATCCATGAACAAGTGCGTATGACCTCATTACAGTTCAGAATCATATGAACATGGTCAGTGTCCAGTGATCCACATCTCCAGCAACTATTTCTGTTGTTTCCTTATAGTCACTAGAGGATCATTTCTAAACATAAGTGTGTATTTACTGATTGTTAGGTATCTATAAAGATTTTAAAGACACAATTCCATACTTGTTGCAAAAAGGAACAATGTAATAGCCTTTCCACTTGCCACAGTGTTCCAAGAGTGGTGGTGTAGACACATGGGGGCTTAATGGATAATGATCCCTCAACCACACAAGTGGAGCCAGCCCAACAATGTCATTTGGATAGCTGGCTATTATTGTCATCAGCAATGTTTTTAACTTTGGAATTGTACTCATGACGTCTGTAGCTACTGACACCAAGGGATGGGAAAGGCTTATGGTGCTCTGTGTTGCCATGCTTCTAAAAGTTTGATAGTGGAGGCAGAGTGATCCCGAATATCATTAAAGTATATTAAACATCTTTTAGCCCAATTATATCCTACAACTGGTACTCCATTAATCAGTACACTGCTACTGACCCAAATTCTACAACTGTAAAGAGATCTTCCTATGCCCTAGCTGTAAACCCTTGGTCATTCATCTTTCAGGCCATAATTCCATCCCTCCCTGATCCCATACTTCATTAAAGAAGTCTGAAATAGGTTGTAGCTGTGCAATAACATATAGTATTTGAATTAAGTTCATAATAGTTTTACTTTACTTCTTCTTGTAGGTATTGTTTATAATTAGCCACATACTCATAACCCCTGATATTGGGAAACCAAAAACCCCTCTCTATCTGACATCTATATTTTTCTGGTAATCTTTGGTATTGCCCCATCCAAAGAAAGTCAAAAAGTTTATTTTGAGTATTTGTGAAATAGATGGCTTACATCATATGTGGGGTCACACCTAATCACAAAAAGGATTTTCTGAATAAAAGGAGTAAATTCAAAATGTTCTGTTTGATATTTGGGAGTTAATGCATAATGTCCATGTTGTAATATTTAAGCCTAATAGTTTTCATGGATCTACAGTGAAATGTATCCCCATATATATCCATCAATCTGTTAAGGGCAATGGACAGACATCCCATTCTTTTAATATCTTTTGACTCTGTACAAAAAGTGGGAATACCAGAATTTTGCAGAAAAGATTAAGAGCCCTGACCATTCAGGAAAATCATCCAAATAGCCCATCAGGAGTTGGAGGACTCCATATAGATCCTTCAACCATAGCATGCATTTGTTAGCAAACCATGATGATGAAATTGTGTTGGATTTTAGCAAAGCAACAGCATCTAGTATCACCTGCAACTTACTGTCCAATGCATACACCATCAGAATGAATAAGTAAGGAGAGAGAGAGAGAGAGAAACACAGGGTAATTACATTTCTGTTTATATTTATACACAAATGGTAGTTACATTTATTCGTTCTAAGATTTTACAGAGATATAAGTTACTAAAGACAAAGCACACGTGCAACTTAGTGGATTTTACAGGTAGCAGTTATATATAAAAATTGTTTTGTTATTTCCGTGAGAGGCTGAGAGTATTCTGTTTAAGGCGAGCATTTAGAGAGTATCGTACGGTGAGCACAAAGTCTCATCCCAGCAATGAGCATGTGCAGGACCAGGACTGGTTCAGACGGTGTTTAAGCAGTGGTTTAAAACTACTGAGTTTTATTAGTGTGGGGATACTATTACAGAGTTTAGCAATGTATTGGGAGTAGAGCAAGTCTCCTGCAAAATTATTTGACTAATTTGTAAGTAATAAGATTGTATTTGTTGCTGGACAGCAAGTGATAAGTTTTGCAGTGCAGGGCTTTTTTTCTAGATGATAAATTTGCGTGCTGTAGTTAATTGTGAATACGTTAAGTAGCTGTGCACTTCAAGCCAGTTTAATTGCTTTAAGCTGTGACAATGGCGAGTCGTATGAGGGAGACTGGTGGCAAATTTAGCTATTTTATTGTAGCAAGAGACCAGTTTCTTTCTTTGAGTATTGTTTACGTTTTTTAGGATGGGGCAGTGTATTAGAGAGTTGGCAGTAACAAGGTGGTGTCTAGAGTTTTTCTTGCAGTATCTGTAAGAAATCCATTGTTCCTATAACAGAAATCAAATGGAGAGATAAGTCAGCAAGCAAAGGAGAGCAGTACTGCTGGAACTGAATTCATCCTCATGTCTTGGTGACTACCTTCATGAGGTGGACCCTGTTTTTTTGCAAAATCTCACCAAGAAAACACAGATGCATAGTTTATATTTTATATAGCATATATAATGGACATATGAAGGTTACAAAATAAAGAAGATAGCTGGGTGCACAAGTCCCAGGATAAAAAAGTGCTCAATCCTGTTAGGTGCGCTGGTGCCAGGACTAGAAAAAAATGACAGTGCAGAATCCTCAAAATATGGAAACATTCCTGCAATGGGGTCAGGCCAGGATCAGGGGGAGGATGGCCCCCATGTTGTAGAAGTAAGTAACAATCCATAAAAAAGCACAAAAATTGATAGCCCAAAAAAGAGCCAATAGAGGGCACTATTGAGGTTAACAAAGGCAGTTTGTACTGTTACTATTATGCAAGAATCCCAGAATGTCCAGACAAAAGACATACAAAAGTTAGGAAAAAAGTAGAAGAAAGAAAAATACTTCCACAAGAAAAACTATCAGAAGCTTCAACTAAAATGTCTTCATTAATGCAACTGATATTAAGAAAAACATTACACAGACCAGGAAACTTTGAGCCATTTGGAAAAAGAAGTGATTGAGGAAGTGTAAAAATATAAAGAACAAAATCTAGAAACATTTGAAAGGTATAAAAAAGAAATATGGACATAGAAAAAAAAGTGATAACTGATATTATTCAAAGAGAAAGACAAATCAATACAAAAAAGGCAGTCCCAAAGATATTTGAAGAGAAATACAGGCAAAGGCATCCACATATGAAACATTTCACAATAAAAAAATTGGATCACAAAGACAGAATGCATAACCAAAGATTAGTAAAGTAGAAGTTAAAAAATAAAAGCTGAAGTTATGGAGTGCCTGCAAAGTGAAGGATTTAGTGTAGAAAGTCTAACGCAGGTTACATCACAGCATGACGGAAAGTAAGGAGAAACAGGAGAAGCAGTAGACATCTAAAGGAGAAAAGATTTAATTTGGTACAATATCTATTCAAAGGAGAAAGCAAACCTAATTTATACAAAAAGAGCAACACCAAAGATACTTGAAGAGAGCTACGGGCAAAGGCATTTAGACATGGAAAATTTGACAATACAAAAAATAAGAAAACTAAGAGGAAAAAAAGAAAAAAAAGATTAGTAATAGAGAAGTTACAGAAATAAAACCTGAGGTTATAGATTACCTGCTGAGTGAAGGATTTGGTGTAGAAAATGTAACTCAGATAGCATTGCAGCAGGCTAGAGCAATGGATGGCCAAATTAAGGAGAATCTAGTGAAGAGGGAAACCTCTGATCATTTGCCATATGATACTTTGAAGCCTCCATAGGAAACCAGTGCAAACATTCAGTTGGAGTTGCACAGCAAGGGAAGGAACAGGAAACGCTGGCACCTCTGACGCAGTCAACGTTGTGGAGGGATATGCTAGTGACTTCCCATATGAAAGAGCAACGGATAACACAGGATGAAACTGAAAAGAATGTGGCACAGGAAGATGCTCTGGAACTTTCTATAGAATGCCTGCAGGAAATGGAGAAGAAAGAATGTGCCCTGAGTTTAGAAGAAAACTATCTAAGAGAAAAGAATAATTGTTTGATTTAATAGAAATGGACAGCTGTATTAAGATCAGTGAAAGACATAGACTACAGAAAGTCAATAAAACCCCCAAATTACAAGTTTGATAAAACAAGTGAGCACAGTAGTTAGGACTATCCACAGAGATTCATATGATATAACAGAAGAAAATAGGGTGTATTACTGTGCAGCTAAATTAATAACAGATAAAGTCTTGCCAGAAGAACACACGGTAGTAAGGGAAAGGAAGGGGAGAAATCGAATGCCAACATGGAAGTATTGAATTGACAAAACTATAAAGCAGTTAAGACAAGAAGTGTCACTGTTAGAGGAGTATAGAAGAGGAACAGATCAACAAAAATATGCAGAAAGACAGATGTGATAAAAGCAATATGCAGTATCAGAACAGATCAATATCTATTGTGCACTATCGCAAATAATAAACTAAAAATAGCACATGCAGAAAAACCCTAGAAGATAAACAGATAAATATAAAGGAAAAGTACAAAATAAGCAAATTATTGACGACCCAAAAATTTATACAAAACTGAGAAAAAGGCAAAAGGAACTGAAACACTAGCAAAAAAGAAGAAAGATACATTTTGGAGAAGTATCTATGAAGATCCTGTGGAACATAACAAAGATGCTAAATGGATAAAAGTAAAAGAAAGAATAAGAAGTTTAAATGTACAGCATATGAAATGGGATGAAATAACAGCCAGAGAGACTGAAAAAAATTTAAGAAAAGCTCCTAACTGGAAAACGTCAGGCCCAGATGCAGCACCTAACTTTTGTTCAAAAGTATCAGCATCTTTACATGAAGATTTAGCCATGAGAGAGAACTATTTATATGCGAACCTGCAAACTATACTAAAAACTATACACTAATAGCTTGCCTTCCAACGAAGTATAAACCATACACTGGAATTGATGCCGACAGAGTTTATAGTCATTTAGAAGAAAATTCAGTCATAACAATAGAACAAAAGGGCACTAACAGAAAGTCATATGGAACAAAGGATCATTTGTTGTTAAATAAAGTCATAATGGAGAACTGCTAAAGGGGAAAGAATTTAATTATGGCATGGATAGATTACAAAAAAGCGTTTTACAGTATCCCACATTCATGGATAAAAGAGTGGTTAAAAATGTATAAGATACACCCTACACTAATAAATTACATCACAGCGACCATGAAACAGTGGCAAACCACTTTGCAGTTAAGCCATAATAAAGGAAAAATTATTATTCCAGGGATAAAAATTAAACGTTTAAGTAAGTAAAAAAGACACCGGGTTAATTCTTCACTAAAAGTTTTTAAAAAATCTAGTGCAGTCCTTTAAGGCCTGGGGCTTTACCTGTGGATGTTAGTTGAACTGCTGTTCTTATGTCTTCCTTACTAATGGGTGCTCCTTTTTTATGACAGTAGCCAGCAGGAATTTTACTCAGTTTGAGTGACGTAATATAGAGATCTGTGGAAGATATTACTTCTGAATAGGAACAAGAACAACCTTAAGGTGGAGGTTTAAGGTGGAGGTGGGATTACATCAAGGATCAGCTCTGACCCTTTCTTATTTGCAGTGGTGATGGACAGGTTGACAGATGAGATCAGACAGGAGACCCCATGGACTATAATGTTTGCAGATGACATTGTGATCTGTAGTGAGAGTAGGGACCAGGTAGAGGAGACCCTGGAGAGGTGGAGATAGGCTCTAGAAAGGTGAGGAATGAAGGTCATCAGGACTAAGACAGAATATATGTGTGTAAATGAGAGGGAGGATAGAGGAATGGTGAGGATGCAGGGAGTAGAGCTGGTAAAGGTGGATGCATTTAAGTACTTGGGATCAACAGTTCAGAGTAATGGTGAGTGTGGAAGAGAGGTGAAGAAGAGAGTACAGGCAGGGTGGAATGGGTGGAGAAGAGTGTCAGGAGTGATTTGTGACAGACGAGTACCAGTAAGAGTGAAAGGGAAGGTCTTCAAGAGGGTAGTGAGACCAGCTATGTTATATGGGTTGGAGATGGTGGCATTGACAAAAAGGCAGGAGTCAGAGCTGGAGATGGCAGAGTTAAAGATGTTAATATTTGCATTGGGTGTGATGAGGATGGACAGGATTAGGAATCAGTATATTAGAGGGTCAACTCAAGTTAAACGGTTTGGAGAAAAAGCCAGAGAGGCGAGATTACGTTGGTTTAGACATGTGCTGAGGAGGGATGCTGGGTATATTGGGAAAAGGATGCTAAGGATGGAGCTGCCAGGTAAGAGGAAAAGAGGAAGGCCTAAGATAAGGTTTATGGATGTGGTGAGAGAGGACATGCATGCGGTTGGTGTGACAGAGCAAGATGCAGAGGACAGGAAGAAATGGAAACAGATGATCCACTGTGGCGGAAACAGCCAAAAAAGAAGAAGGAACAATAAGAACAACCTATTTATTTTTGAAACATCTAGTATAACTTTGTCTTTAAGGGTTATTATCAGGATAATAGCCATATTTGTGTTTATTTCTTGGCATTTCTTGCTAGAATTACTTTGTATTTTGTAGCCTTTTCCAGTAGCAAAGCTTATATTCCTCCCCTATATCGTGCATACACCTAAATTGTAAACGTTATATTTATTTTAGTATCAGGACACTCCTGTATAGGTTAATCCTCCCATATATCATGCATACAGCTAAACTGTAAATGTTATATTTATTTTAGTATCAGGGCACTCCTGTATAGGTTACCAGGCTTGTCCATGGCCCACTTATGTTTCCTTTCCAATTCCATAATTTCCTCCCCCATTTCTCAGATAATTACTGAATTATTTAACTCATTAACCTCATGGAGCTGCTGGCAGAACTTGTTGAGCTGCTTTTGAAATTGGGCCACAAAGATAAATTAATATTCGACCCATTTAGCAGGAAGGGAGGAGGCCAGTTCCTGCCTTACGTAAGATCATAATCAGGTTGTGGTCCAACAGGACGGATGAAATGCTAAGAGATAAACTTGTACTAGAGATCAAATGTATCCAGTTGGTTTGGTAAGCCAGGATGGTTTCCAATATAAGTGAATTCCATAATGTCCTCCAAATGTCAAAAAGCTTTCATTCTGACCTGAGGAAGTTAATTAAAATGAGATTTTGTGTTGTCTGTTGTGACTGGGGGTTGGGCTATCTGTTGTGACCTGGTGGTGGTATGTTCTTTACAACCTTTTTCACATATTGTATTGAAATCATCACCAATCACTGCCTGGCCATTCCAAGGTAGATGCTTACTTGTAGTTTCCCATAACTGCAGGGAGGTCATCCTCATTGGAACCGTAAATACTAATCAACCAAATATTTCAATTGCAACAGTGTACTTGCAACTTTACTGATCTACCTTTTTTTTCATTAGATTTTTACGCTACTACACCCTTCATAGAGGGGTGTAACAAAGTAACAACTTTTTTGGTGAAGTGGCACAAATGCAATAAGTTTACACTGGCCATAGTTTCTGTAAATATGATGTTTTACCATTTTTAGTTTTGTCTCTTGTAAAAATATTACAGGTAGGCGAGGTTGGTTAACCCATTTTAGCACAGCCTTTCTTTTGCTGTTGGTAGAAATGCCATTCACATTCCATGAAAGAAATTACAGCATGTAAGAAGTAGGTTGGTAACTGGTTATGTCCGTAAACAACCTGAAACCTTCACCTATGGGGGGTGCTAAGTTAATACACGTATAGTAGTTCACTTACATGTATATGGAGCTGAGCACCCATTAAGGAAGAGCACATACATAGGGAAGAAGGGGTCAACCCCAGACTAAGTAGGGGTGTCTCTGAGCAAAGCATCCAAATCATGAGTATTTGACTTATGCCGAACTTAGTCCAGAGGGTCGCACAATAATAGCCACTTACTCAATAGCTACAGATTCATCCTCAGGCACCTGACCAGAACATAATAGCCACTTAGTAGGTATACGAAGTGTATACTCTATAATAGGCACCATCTCTGTGCTCAGCAAATCCTTCAACTGTCTGAAAATAAACAGTCTTGCAATCCATCTCTTCAGCTCTCTCAGGCAGGCCCTATAATCAAAGGTTGCGATGTCTGTATTTTATTTTTAATTGAAGTTTTTCATTTAAGGTTTGGTTACATCTATTTTTTATCTTTTTCTGATATTTGTTTTGTTTTAAGTTTTCTGTTCTGTAGGACTTTTAAGATGTCTTGGCTAGGGTCATTTAGAAATTTTAGCAAATAATTCCTTTGCAAACGGTGAATAACATCAGCTAATTAGGGGGAGAATCTGAGAAACAGCATTCCACATTTAGCTTGAATTATTTGGAGGCATCTCTATTTAGCTGGAGTGTTTGGCTTGCATTTTATGTTTCCTTCCCATCAAACTGTAGTTGCCTTCTTAAACTTGGTGGTCTTGAGTTGCCCAGCACCAGTATAAATTTGATTTTGAACGCTCCTCCCAGTGCCATCTCATCAGCTTAATATACTGAGTAAGGAGAGATCAGTTGGGAAGGACCAACCCCTTAGTTACTTAAAATTATTTTCTGTTTCCTCCCTTCCCACCTAACTTAAAAATGCACTTTATTCAGCTGCTTTTACTGTATTTGTGTTTCTTCCTACTTTATTACTTTATTTTGTTTTTGCTGCTTGTTCTTAAAAGTACTTAATTGCATTTATTCTGCTGCATTTATTACTGCTTGTTAGTAGCCTGATTAAATTGTAAATTATTCTAAACCTCTTAGTTTTGCTTTAAGTACTTGGGCTTCAGGACAATTATTTCACATTAAGAAGGTTTGTGGGCTACACTCTTGTGGGAAGGGCTAGTGAAGGCTTATTGTAGCTGTTGTTCTGGACGTGTCTAGGTTCTGGTTTAAGCACTTGGCCTTCAGACCAGCTATTTTACATTAGAAAGGTCTGTGGTCTGACTCTTGTGGGAAGAGAGTGTAGCTTACACTCTTCTAAGCTTGGAATTGTAGCAGAAGGCTTATTGTGTGTGTTAGTCTAAGTGTCTTTGTTCTGCTTTAATCATTTGGGTTCTAAACCAGTTATTTTACATTAGATTCGTGGTCCAGACTCTTGTGGCAGGAGAGTATAGCCTAAAACCTTCTAAGGTGGGGATTGCTGGTGTAGGCTTATTGGGCCTGTTATTCTAATTATGTTTGTTGTGGTTCCAGACCAGTTATTTCACACTAGGAAGGTTTGTGGTCTACACTCTTGTGGGAGTATTCTACTGAATTGCTGCTTTATTTAAACTGTTTTTTGCTCTTGTGACTGGGATTTTCTGCACTTTGAATTTCTAGTACTTCTGCATTTTATGGCATAGGCTGGATTTAAGCTTTCTGAATCTAGACTGTTTGGTATCATATGAACACTAAAACCAGTCATCTTACATTAAGAAGGCCCCTCTTCACCCTTATGGCAGAAGTGCGCAGCTAAAGACGCATCTGAGTTGGGGATTGCTGGAATAAGTCTCAGTCTTGGGCTTTCCCTTTGGTTAATTTAGAGGTTGGCAACAAGCAATTGATCTCCTGTGCTGAAGCATCCCACTCTGCTACTGAAACAAAATTGTCATTTTTACTTGTTCTGCACTTCCTGCAATGTATTTTACTGTATGCTGTTATTTTTGTACTATATTTTTGCTGTTTCCTGCACTTTTAGCATAGCATAGACTTGGTTCAGATTTGCTGGTCCCAGTCTGTTTTTATAGTTTCTAAGCACTAATCCAACTTTCCTCCATAAAAGAGGGCCTCCCCTGCACCCTTGTGAAAGAAGGGTGTAGCTAAGGACCTAGCTGAGCGGTGACTGTTGGCCCAGCCCACTCTAGTTGGTTAGAATGTTTGAAATCAGTTTAATTTCTTTGCTACTTGTTGCCCACAGTAGCTCAAGTTTGTGTGGCGCTCACCATCTTCATAATCACACATTAACATGCAGTGGAGGATACCATTAGCAGTTATAGATGCAAACTCTTAGATCATTTTCCCTTAGTCAACTGCTTGTGCTCCATCTGAAATTTCTCACTGTTGTGCTTCACTACTTGGTTAGGCACTCAGCTGGGCCTCTGCAGTTCCTCCACAAGTCTTACCCATTAAGCCCCTCGCAGTTTAAAACTTTTTTGTGTCCCTTAGCCATACCTGGTTCTTGTAGTTCCCTCCCTGTTAACTGATCACAGTACTTCACCTAGCATAATGAATGGAAAATTTCCTACCATTTCTCAGACATAAACATACTTCACTTAGTACATTCCCAGCAAATCACAGTACACATACAAATGCACATACCAGTGTCTCACCAAACAAGCCCCTAAGGCAAAACACAAAATCAAATGTTTTAGTCACAGGTGACTCCACTGCGAGAAACACAGATGTCCCTCTCACCAGGTTGGATGAGGAGAAAGTCATGGTCAGCTGTCTGTCAGGTGCCAGGACACAGATGTCCGTCTCACCAGGTTGGATAAGAAGAAGGTCACGGTCAGCTGTCTGTCAAGTCTAAGGACACAGATGTCTCTCTCACCAGGCTGGGTAAGTAAAAGGTCATGGTCAGCTGTCTGTCAGGTGCCAGGACACAGATGTCCTTCTCACCAGGCTGGATAAGGAGTAGGTCACGGTCAGCTGTCTGTCAAGTCTCAGGACACTGATGTCCCTCTCACCAGGCTGGATAAGGAGAAAGTCACTGTCAGCTGTCTGTCAGGTGCTAGGATACGCCACATCACACATGCACACTAGTCTCTCAACAACAGGCACTGTTATGACTCTGTTATAGTCCATGTTGGTATGAATGTCTTGAAATGTTCCTTACTGGACTATATGAAGAGAGACATGACTGAGCTGTCTGATTATGTGTCCCAGGTGGGTATGTCCCTAGCCTTAAGCAGCATTTTACCTTCACCTAAGATGATAGCTCAATACAGACAAAAAATAATTGACTTCAACAATTGGCTTAGTTTCTGTTGTCATTCTAAGTGGATTCAGTTCCTTTCAGATTGGAATGATATGATTTATAGACCACAATGCTTTGCCAGTGATGGTCTGCACCTGTCACATCTGGGAGTTTGGCTACTGGCTAAAGCTGCTGCCTCCCCCATAGTGCCTTTTATATGCAATATCACAAAAAAAAATTCCCAAAGTAAAAATATCTTCAAAAAACAAACTTAAGGATATGCTGTTAAACACTAGGAGTCTAAATCTGAAACTGCACTCACTGGAAGCACTCCGCACCTTAGAAGATGCAGACATCTGTGCAGTCATAGAGACCTGGCTTAAGGTTGCAGAGAGCACCCCAGCCATACTGGGATATATACACTTGCCACACATTCAGACCACAAAATAAATGCATGAAAACTAAAGGAGAAGGTGTATCGCTATTCATTAAAGATAAATACGCCTCCAGACTGGTTAAACAGAATGATTCTCTAGAGTTACTCTGTGTGCAAATAAGTATAGGAAAGACCCCTCTCCAAGTCATCGCCAGCTATAGATACTCCTCCATGAACCATGATATCCACACTGCCTACTTGGATCTACATGAGTCGCTCAAAATACAGCCAAACACCCTGGTTACATGTGACTTTAACTACCTGTCCATAGACTGGGTAAATTATACATGTACAAACACACTCCCCCAAAGGTTCTTGGACTTTAACTCAAATGCCTTAGTGCAGATAGTTGGCACCCCCACAAGGGGCCCAAACATTCTAGACTTAGCACTCACGAGCACAGTAGAACGACACACCACCACAAGTGTTTGGCCCTTCCTAGTGAAGTCCAATCATAAAGCAGTCTCTTTCAAAGTAGCATTAGTATCAGACCCCTCTCAGGAGAAATTAGTCAAAAAATCTTCTCCAAATCAAGCCTGTTACAAGAAGGCATTAATAGTGTCAAAGCTCCTGTCTCCACTGATGGCAAGGACACCTATAATGGGATATACACCAATGCAATGGTATAGACACCTGTACAATTGTACTGGCTCAGCCATTCCTGATAGGACCAGTGCAAGATCCTCAAGAAAAAACAAGCCTATCTGGTGGACATCCTCCATAAACAGGTTATATAATAAGAGGAAGAAATTGATTTCTAACCGCAAGAAGGAATGATCTCAGAATCGGAAGGACACCCTTCTCATCTTGAACAGGCAAATAAGACATCTTGTAAAGTCCTCTAAACCTAACTATCAATCTATTTTAGCATCCCTAACTAAGGATAACCATAAGGTGTTCTTTAGCTACATCAGACACCTTAAAGGAAAAGCCCAGATTTGCTCTGAACTGGTACTGAATGATACCACATATACTGAACCAGTGGAAATACCCAACCTGTTAGTGGACAGGGTCAGTGAAAACCTCTCCCCCTTCCCTACCACATATACCCCAAAACATTCCTACCGCATATTCTCCACCTATAATCTCTAAAGTGCAAGTCTTAACTGCTCTCTCCAAGGCCAAAAACACAGCCTCTATGGGACTTGATATCATCCCAGACTATATTTTCAATAGTTTAAAAGAGGAGTTAGCAACACTGTTGGATACTCTTTTCAACGACAGCCTAAGCACTGATTTTTGTCCCTGCTGAATGGAAAACAGCTACCATCATCCCTTTGTACAAGGGGGTGCATTCACCGACCATGAGAACTATAGGCCCATTAGTCTAACCAGCCTTATCTGCAAGGTCATACAGAGAATCATCATGGTCCTAATGGACAGATGAAAAGTCAGCAAGCAGAGGAGAGGAGTAGTGCTGAAGTTGAATTCATCCTCAAGTCTTGGTGAGTACTTTCATGAGGCAGACGCTGCTTTTCACAAAATCTCACCAAGGCAGCAACATTGATATATAAACTGTATTTATATAGTATATATCACAGACCGAAGTAAGTCAAAAACAAAATATATATATATATATATATATATATATATATATATATATATATATATATATATATATGGGTCTATATGACTTGGGTCGACAGTTCATTTGATTGACACTCATTTGGTCGACAGTTCATTTGGTCGACAGGCATTTTAGGTGGGGGGCTTCGCCCCCCACACCCCCCAATGTGGGGGGCTGTGCCCCCCACACACACCCTAACTATATATATATCAACTCCAGGGTTGCACAACATTGGGGAAGGGGGCAAATCTGCTTGTCGACCAAATGAACTGTCGATCAAATGAGTGTCAATCAAATGAACTGTCGACCAAGTCATATAGATCCATATATATATATATATATATATATATATATATATATATATATATAGGTGCACAAGACCCAGGATAAAAAAGTGCCCAATCCTAGTAGGCACACTGGTGCCAGAACTGGAAAAAATGACAGTGTAGAATCGTCAAAATCAGGAAACATTCCTCTAATGGGGCCAGGCAAGGCCCAGGGGAAAGATGGCCCCCCTGTTGTAGAAAGAAGTAACAGTCCACAAAATTCACAAAACCTGATAGGCCAAAGAAGAGCATAAAGATGACAGAGTGGACTATTGAGGATAAGAAAGAAATGATGTATTGCTACTATTATGCAAAAAGCCCAGAATAACCAGACAGAGGATATGCAAAGAGGTTAAGAGATACATTAGAGGAAAGAAAAATATTTTCACAGGAAAAACTGTCAGAAGCTTCAAATAAAAATTTGTGTTTATTCATACAACAGGTTTTTGAAAAATAGTATAATGATCAAGAAACTTTGATCATTTTGGAAAAACAAGCATCTGAGGAAATGCAAAAATGGAAACAACAAAACCTAGACATTTTTGAAAAATATAAAAAAAGAAATATGCACATGGGAAAGAAACAGAGATTTGATATGGTGCAATATTTATGTAAAGGAGAAAGCCTAGTTAATTAATATAGAAAAGGCAGCCCCAAAGATATTCAAAGAGAAATACAGGCAAAGGCATCTGGATATGGAAAATGTCACAATAAAAAAATTAATATCACAAAAACATAATGTAGAAAAGATGATTAATAAAGCAGAAGTTAAAAAAATGAGGTTGAAGCTATGGAGTGTCTGTGAAGTGAAGGATTTGGTGTAGAAGGTCTAAGACAGACTGCATCACAGTATGCTGGAGTGAGTCCCCAGAACAAGGAAAAACAAGAAAGTCAGGAGACGTGAAGAAGAAATATGGACATGGGAAAGGAAAAGAGATTTAATATGGTCTAATATTTATGCAAAGGAGAAAGCAAAACCAACCAGTACAAAAACAGCAGCACTAAAGATATTTGAAGAGAAATACAGGCAAAGGAATCTAGATATGGAAAACTTTACAACACAAAAAATAAGAAGACAAAGAGGAAAAGTAGAAATGGAGATCAGTAATGGAGAAGTTAAAGAAATAGAAACTGAGGTTATGGTGTACCGGTGAAGTGAAGGATTTGGTGTAGAAAATCTAATGCAGAAAGCACCACAGCAGGATAGAGCAATGGATATCCAAATTAAGGGGAAACCAGTGGAACAGGAAGGAATTGCTCAGGTGCCATATCAAGATGTTCTGGAGCCTTCCACAGGAAACCAGTGTAAACGTTCACTTGAAGCTAGACGTCAAGGAAAGGAACAGGAAACTGGAAACTCTGATGCAGTCAATGTTCAGGAGTGATAGGCCAGTGAGTTCCCATATGACAGAGAAATGGATGGCACAGGATGAAATTGAAGAGAAGGTGTCACAGGAAGATGCTATAGAACTCTCTATAGAATGACCACAGGAAGTGGAAAACAATGGATGTGCCCTCAGTTTGGAAGAAAGTTAACTAAGGGAAGAGTTGTTTGATTTAATGTACATAGATATATTAAGATCAATGAAAGAAACAGACTGCAGAAGGTCAATAAAACCCCAAAAGTTAGAAGTCTGATAAAACAAATGAACACAGTAATTATGACTGTCCATAGAGATCCATTTGATATAACAAAAGTAAACAGGATATATTACTGTGCAGCTAATTAATAAATGATAAAGTTCTGCCACAGGAACATAGGGTACTAAGGGAAAGGAAGGGGAGAAATCAAATGCCATCATGAAAGTATCGAATAGAGAAAAACATAAAGCAGTTAAGACAAGAAGTGTCATTGTTAGAAGACTATAGGAGAGGGAATAGATAAAAAATACTAAGAAAGGTAGATGTGATAAAAGCAATGCACAGTATTAGAACAGAAACAGATCTATCATGCACTATCGCAAACAACAAACTAAAATTTCAGCACAGGCAGAAAAACGTAGAAGATACACAGATAAATATAAGGGAAAAGTACAAAATAAGCAATTTATTGATGACTCAAAAATGTTTTATAGAGAATTGAGAAACAAGGTAAAAGGAATTGAAAGAGTGCCAAAAAAGAAGAAATAGATACATTTTGGAGAAGTATCTAAGAAGATAATGTGAAACACAATAAAGATGCTAAATGGATAGAAGAAGTAAAAGAAAGAATAAGAAGTTTAAAGGTACAGGATATGAAATGGGATGAAGTAACAGCCAGAGAGATTGAAACAAAGTTAACAAAAGCCTCTAATTGGAAAACCCCAGGCCTAGATGCAGTACCTAACTTTTGGTGAAAAGTATTAACATCTTTGCATGAAGACTTAGCCATGAGTAAGAACTATTTATATGCGCATCCCGAACAGACACCAGCCTGGCTAACAATAGGAAAAACAATGCTCCTACTTAAGAATGAACCTGCAAGCTACAGCAAAAATAATAGACCAATAACTTGCCTTCCGATGACATATAAACTATACACAGGATTTGATGCTGACAGAGTTTATTGTCATTTAGTAGAAAACTCAATTATGGCAGTAGAACAAAAGGGGAATAAAAGAAAGTCATATGGAACAAAGGATCATTTGATGTTAGTCATAGTGGAGAACTGTAAAAAGGGGAAGAATCTAAGTATGGCATGGATTGATTACAAAAAAGCATTTGATAGTATCCCACATTCATGGATAAAAGAGTGCCTAAAATGTATAAGATACATCCTACACTAATCAACTAAGTTACAGTGACCATGAAACAATGGCAGGCTACTTTGAAATTAAATCATGATAAAGGACAAATTACTAAACCAGGGATAAAAATTCAAAGGGGGATATTCCAGGGTGACTATCTGTCACAGTTACTATTCTGCCTTGCCCTTAACCCATTAAGCTGTCTACTTAACAGCTTGGGCCATGGCTATAACATGGCTCCTAGAAAACAAAGTCTAAAGACTTCTCATATTCTCTTTGTTGATTTAAAACTGTATAAGTCATCAGATGAGGAAATAAAAGCACAGCTGCAGGTTGTCAAAACATTTTCAGATGATATTAGAATGTCATTTGGCCTTGATAAATGTGCAAAAGCAACCTTAAAAGCAGGAAAGCTGCAGCACCAGGAAAACATCAGTTTGGGACAAGAATGTGATATAAAAGAACTTGAGCAAGAGGACGTGTATAAATACTTGAGAAATGATGAAGGATCAGCAATAAAACATGAACAAGTGTGTATAAAACTTAGTAGGGAGTACTTTAGAAGACGTTAATCCTGAAAACAGAGTTGATGTCCAGGAACAAAATCCAAGTTATAAACCAAATTGCTCTTTCTATCCTAGCTTATAGTTTTGGAATGATTGACTGGTCCCAAAACATGTTGGATAGATTAGATATTAAAACAAGAAGGATGCTTCATGCTCATCAGATCTATAAAAATCAGTGCATACCAAGATTATATATTGCCCATTCCGAAAGAGGGATGGGCCTCCATGAAATTGATTACATGTACAGATCTGCAATTGTGGGACTTCACACATATCTGCTGACCTCACGAGAAATGTAGTGAAAGTTTTGAAACATGAGGAGAATAAATCTAAGATGATTTCTCTGCTTAACTTAGCAGAAGCATATCGGTGTCAAGCAGGAATGGAAATCATACCAGAAGTAGATAAAAATCAGACACCAACTGCATGTGCCAAAAAAAAAAAAAAAAAAAAAAAAGAAAGAATATAAGGTGAAGGACCAGATGAAAAGGCAAGAAATGTGGAAAAATCATAAATATAGTAAGTATAGAAAACTTCCTGAAGAACCTCATGTTGATCAGGAATGAACACAGGAATGGTTAAGAAGAGGTGAATTCAAACCAAGAGATGAAAGTTAATATTGGCAGCCCAAGACAGTGGTCTACGTACATGCTGGTTTACAAAGTCCATTAAACATGTGAGAGAAACAGACAAATGTAGGTTTTGTAAAACCGAATTGGAAGCAGTCACGCACCTCATTGCTGGTTGTGACATACTAATAGTGTGGTGAGATTGTTTTACTGGGGATTGTGCAAACATTATGGTATTGAACTGGCTGAAAAACACTGGAAACATGAGTCACAAAGCATCATAGAAAATGATGGCGTTTATATCACATGGGATCACCCATTACCAACAGTTCAAATGATAGAAGCTAGAAAACTGGATATAGTGGTCCACGAAAAGAAGACAAGAGCAGCATTGATCATTGAAATCATCACACCCAGCGACTACAGTGTCCGGCGCACAGAGAGACAAGGTTATAAAATATCAGGATTTGCAAGGAGAAATGAGAGCAATGTGGAAAAAAGATACCCAAATAGTTCCAATAGTAGCAAGAGCAATGGGTCTTATAAAAAGAGTCTAAAATCATATTTAAATATGCTACCAATACCAGTAACTCCATATGAATTACAGAAGGAGTCATTACTGGGCACATTGTGGGTGCTGCGAAGAGCACTTTTACCTGACATCAAAGAGTGAAACAATACTAATTTCATGAACTTTAATTGTACTTTGACTTAGGAATGGGGTCCATTCCCATCATGTTATTAGAAACCCAAAAGATTTGGAGAAATTAAAAAGGGAGAGACCTTATCAACAAAGATATAGGACCTGCAAACTCTTGACCTGACCCAGTCTGGTTTTGTTAAAGGGGGATCCTACCTGTTGAACCTGGTGGACATCTTTGAGACCATTACCAAAGCCCTGGATAAAGGCAAATCTGTGCATACAGCCTACCTATACTTAGCCAAGGCCTTTAACACAATTTCCCACTCAAGCATCATTGAAAACCTCACCCAGCTGGGGGTCAACCCATATACTGTCAGGGGGTTTCAGACTGGCTCACTGACAGAACACATACAGTCAAAATAGGGGACTCCACCTCCACCAGCATATTCATTACCAGTGGTGTTCCACAGGGATCAGTGCTGGGGCCCCTGTTGTTTGGAATCTACTTTTTAGAAGTACAAGAAAAAACAAAAGGTCTGTGACAGACAAAGACTGCTGATGATTGCAAACTGGGAGCAATCATCGAGTCACCAAATGATGTCAACATTCTACAAGAAGGACTTACATAAACTAATGATTGGTGCCAAAGTCATGGTCTTAAACTCAATGCAAAAAAATGCATTATCATCCCCTTTGGCAAAGATGATATCTCTGCAGATTACTATATTACTAACACCCTAAGCTCTAAATCAGTGTAGAGAGATTTGGGCTCACAGTTTGAAAGCAACTTTACTTTTGATTGCCATGTCTCCATGATGATAAGGAATGCCTTCTATGTTGCTCAACTTATAAACAAGGGCGTAGCTTCCAGAACAAAAAAGGTTATAACCATCCTGTACTCTTCCCTCATCAGGATAATAATAGACTACAATGCTCCCTGTGGTATGTACCTAAACAAGCACCTACAACAACTGGAGAGACCTCAAGGTTCCTCACAGAGAAAATTCAGGGTCTTCAGTGCATGTCTTATGTGGACAGACTGAAATCGCTGTCACTATACTCTGTATCATATAGATGACTCAGAAGTGACCTGTGCCTTGCATACAGAGCAACCTCTGATCCTTCCTTAATGGAAATGCTGCACATTTGTAAGTCAAATGTTACACAATTTACTCGCTCTAGGGACTTTAACCTAGCATGTGACATGAACAGGATTTGCTGATGAGATAGATATGTCTCCCAGATGTTGCCTCTCCTGTGGAATAAACTTCCAATACAGGTTAAACAAAGCCCCTCATTAACCCTTTTTAAGTGCAACTTGGATGATTGGATGGGAAATTGCAAATTCACCTAAGGGGTTTCATCTTTGTCACTCTTGGATAGGGGCAGTCTGTGCTGATTTAGATCAGCTTTTAACATGGACTGTATCTCTAGATCCTAAAGGGAACAAGGGATTAACTTGGCTAGGCTTGTAAGGGCCCTAGGGCAATTAGCCAAGTAACCTCCTATGAACCTATACGTCACATATATGACTAGTTATTAATACTATTTCAGAATAAGGAAGATATGACTATTTACTAGTACTATATCATTATGAGAAGCATATATGACTAGTTCCTAATAGTAAATCAGTATGAGCACCGTATATGAGTAGTTCCTAACAGTATATCAATATGAGCACCGTATGTGACTAGGTCATAAAAATTATATCAGTATGAGCACTGTATATGACTAGTTCCTAATAGTGCATCAATATGAGCACTGTATATGACTAGTTCCTAATAGCACATCAATATGAGCACTGTATATGACTAGTTCCTAATAGTATATCAGTATGAACACCGTATATGACTAGTTCCTAATAGTACATCAATATGAGCACCATGCGTGACTAGTTCCTAACTGTATATCAATATGAGCACCGTGTGTGACTAGTTCCTAATAGTATATCAATATGAGAACTGTGTGTGACTAGTTCCTAATAGTACATCAATATGCACACCATATGTGACTAGTTCCTAATAGTACATCAATATGAGCACCGTATATGACTAGTTCCTAATAGTATATCAATATGAGCACCGTGTGTGACTAGTTCCTAATTGTATATCAATATGAGCACTGTATGTGACTAGTTCCTAATAGTACATCAATATGAGCACCGTATATGACTAGTTCCTAATAGTACATCAATATGAGCACTGTATGTGACTAGTTCCTAATAGTATATCAGTATGAGTAACGTATATGACTAGTTCCTAATAGTATATCATTGTGAACACCGTATATGACTAGTTCCTAATAGTATATCTATATGAGCACCGTATGTGACTAGTTCCTAATAATATATCAATATGAGCACTGTGTGTGACTAGTTCCTAATAGTATGTCAGTATGAACACCATATATGACTAGTTCCTAATAGTATATCAGTATGAGCACTGTATGTGATGAGTTCCTGATAGTACATCAATATGAGCACCATATGTGACTAGTTCGTAATAGTACATCAATATGGGCACCGTATGTGACTAGTTCCTAATAGTATATCAGTATGAGCAATGTATATGACTAGTTCCTAATAGTACATCGATATGAGCACTGTATGTGACTAGTTCTAATAGAATATAAATGTGAGCACCATATGTGACTAGGTCATAATAGTATATCAGTATGAGCACCGTATGTGACTAGTTCCTAATAGTACATCGATATGAGCACCGTATGTGACTAGTTCCTAATAGTATATCAATATGAGAACCATATGAGATTAGGTCCTAATAGTATATTAGTATGAGCACCATATGTGACTAGTTCCTAATAGTACATCGATATGAGCAACTTATATGACTAGTTCCTAATAGTACATCGATATGAGCACTGCACATGACTAGTTCCTAATAGTATGTCAATATGAGCACCGTGTGTAACTAGGTCCTAATAGTACATCAATATGAGCACTGTATATGACTAGTTCCTAATAGTATATCATTATAAGCACTGTGTGTGACTAGTTCCTAATAGTACATCATTATGAGAACCACGTATGGCTAGGTCCTAATATTATATCAGTATGAACACCGTATATGACTAGTTCCTGATAGTATATCAATATGAGCACCATATGTGACTAGGTCCTAATAGTACATCAATATGAGCACCATGTGTGACTAGTTCCTTATAGTATGAGAGTATAAGAACTACATTAGTGTCCCTGGTGCAACAGGTTGCACACTCGCCTTTGATGCAGAAGGTTGTGGGTTCGATTCTCACACCATGTAGATTGATTGCTGACATTGCAGTGTGGCATAAAGGGGTACTGCACTGCTGAGTTTGCTGTTTTTCAGATGAGTTGCTAAACCAAAGCCCGATCTGCTTGGCTGGTTGAAGGTCAGGTCAAGTTGATGTAAAAGAACCTACAACAGCTGTCAAAAAGAGCAGGGGAAATTTCCCAATGTCCTGGCGAAATGTCCCCTAGTAGTACAAATAACACCTCACGTCTCCCCTTAAACCAGGCTAATAGGCTAGTGGGACAAAAGGAAAATTAAATAAATAAAAATGAAATAAATAAATATGAATAATTCATAAAAGTATATCATCCTGAGCACTAATCTGACTTCTTCCTAACATTATGACAATATGAGCACAGTATATGATGAATTACTAACGCTATGACAATATGAGTGCCATATATGATGAATTACTAACACTATGACAATATGAATGCCATATATGAAGAATTACTAACACTATAACAATATGAGCACCGTATATGATAAATTACTAACACTATGACAATATGAGCACCGTATATGGTGAATTAGTAACACTGACAATATGAGCACCATATATGATGAAGTACTAACACTATAAAAATAGGAGCACCATATATGAAGAATTACTAACACTATAACAATATGAGTGCCATATATGATGAATTACTAGCACTATGACAAGATGAGCACCATATATGACAAAGTACTAACAATATGACAATATGAGCACCATATATGATGAATTACTAACACTATGACAATATGAGTACCATATATGATGAATTACTAGCACTATGACAAGATGAGCACCATATATGATGAATTACTAACACTATGAAAATATGAGTGCCATATATAATGAATTGCTAACACTATGACAATATGAGCACCGTATATGATGAATTACTAAAACTGCAAAGAGAAGGCAAAACGAGCAAACTAAAAACAAACCAGTAAGGAAGGATGTCCAACAGCTGCAGGCACAGTTCTTAATGTACAACAGTTTATTATCAAAACTCCACACATTTTCGTCACCCTAATAGTATAACTTCTTCAGAAGATAACTATGAAGTAGCAACATTTTTAAGAAGACCGGCACCTGATATGTGATGGCATCAGCCAATCAATTTAAACAGAGTATATATAAAACAAGTGCTAAATAAATCAAAGCAAGTGTCAACAATACATTAAAATATTCAATTAAAAATTAAACTCTTTAAATATTGAATGAACCAGAAATGTTCAACAAACATGACAATTTAAATGAGAAATAACTAATTTTTAAACTTAAATTATTAAAACTGACAATATGAGCACCATATATGATGAAGTACTAACACTATGACAATAGGAGCACCATATATGATGAATTACTAACACTATGACAATATGAGCACCATATATGATGAAGTACTAACACTATGACAGTAGGAGCACCATATATGATGAAGTACTAACACTATGACAGTAGGAGCACCATATATGATGAATTACTAACACTATGATAATATGAGCACCGAATATGACAAATTACTAACACTATGACAATATGAACACTGTATATGATGAATTACTAAGACTATGACAATATGAGCACCACATATGATGAAATACTAACACTATGACAATATGAGCACCATATACGATGAATTACTAACACTATGACAATATGAGCACCATATATGATGACATACTAACACTATGACAATATGAGTGCCATATACGAAGAATTACTAATACTCTGACAATATGAGCACTGTATATGATGAATTACTAACACTATGATAATATCAGCACCATATATGATGAATTACTAACACTATGACAATATGAGCACCATATATTATGAAGTACTAACACTATGACAATATGAGTGCCTTATATGATGAATTACGAACACTATGACAATATGAGCACCATGTATGCTGAATTGCTAACACTATGACAATATGAGCACCATATATGACAAAGTACTAACACTATGAGAATATGAGCACCATATATGGCAAATTACTAACACTGTGACTATATGAGCACCGTATATGATGAAGTGCTAACACTGTGACAATATGAGCACCATATATGATGAAGTCCTAACACTATGACAATATGAGGACCGTATTTGATGAATTACTAACACTATGACAATATGAGCACCTTATATTGTGTAAAAAAAATTCCTAGCTTGTTTCCTGCCTTTCCTCTAACTTATCTAGTCCAGATACAGACTTGCTGTATCCAGGACTATTTGTAAGCTCCTGAGCCCCCCAAGCCTTTCTGTGTTGGAGGGAAGCCCTCTAGCTTATCAGTGGGAGTGGTAAGCACTAGGTAGCCTGTCTACCACAGGAGGAGAGGTTTCTGGCCCAGAAATTATTGTTTTTCTGATTCAAAAGCCTGTGTTTGTGCTTGTTTCCTGCCTTCCCTTTTACTAGTCTAGTCCAGGTACAGATATTCTGTATTCAGGACTCTTTGTAAGCTTCTGAGCCCCCCCCAGCCTTTCCGTGTTGGAGGGAAGCCTTCTAGCTTCTTATCAGTGGGAGTGGTAAGCATCAGGTAGCCTATCTACCATGGGAAGAGTGGGTTTTGGCCTATAAATTGTAGTTTATTGGCTGTTTAGGCAGTTTTCCATCTCTTTCAACTTGCTGGATTAAAAGCCTGCATTTACACTTGTTCCCCACCTCTTCTGTAACTAGTCCAGGTATAGATTTGCTGTATCCAGGACTCTTTGTAAGCTTCTGAGCCCCCCACAAGCCTTTCTGTGTTGGAGGGAAGCCTTCTAGCTTATCAGTGGGAGTGGTAAGCATTAGGTAGCCTTTCTACCACAAGAGGAGTGATTCCTGGCCCAATATTTGTAGCTACTGGCCATTTTGGCAGTTTTTTCCCATCTCTTTCAACTTCTGGTTTAAAATACGCACTTGAGCTTTTTTCCCACATTTCCTGTTACTAGCCTAGTCCAGATACAGAGTTGCTGTATCCAAGACTGTTGGTAAGCTTCTGAGCCCTTGAAGCCTTTCTGTGTTGGAGGGAAGCCTTCTAGCTTATCAGTGGGAGTGGTAAACACTAGGTAGCCTATCTACCACAAGAGGAGTGGTTCTGGCTCAGAAATTGTAGTTTATTGGCCATTTGGGCAGTTTTTTGCCATCTCTCTCACCTTTCTGGTTTTAAAGCCTGTGTTTGTACTTGATCCCCACCTTTCCCATAACTAGTCTAGTCCAGGTACAGATTTGCTGTATTCAGGACTGTTTGTAAGCTTCTGAGCTGCCCAAGCCTTTGTGTTTGAGTGCAGCCTTCTAGCTTATCAGTGGGAGTGGTAAATACTAGGCAGCCTGTCTACCACAAGAGGAGTGGTTCTTGGCCCAGGAATTGTAGTTTATTGATCATTTGGGAAGTTGTCCATCTCTTTCAACTTTCTGGTTCAAAAGACCACATCTGCACTTGTTTCCCATCTTTCCTGTAACTAACCTACTGGAAAGCACTAGAAAGCCTTAAACTGTTATAAGCCTTCTAGCTTAAAAGAGAAACTTTGGAGTGATTGAGTATCAGTTTTCTGTATTTTCTTGCTGTACTTAACTGTTTTCCGCCTAAACGCTGATTTTCCTGCACTTATTCTGATTTAAAGACTTGTTTTTTCACATATTGTACTTATTTGACTGCCTGCACTTTTAAAAAGTTGTTTTTTCTTTAAATAAATAGTTTAACTGTTGTAGGCTACACATTAAAGTGCGATAACCTTTTCTGATCGCTTGTAGTCGTTTAAAGCTGTTTTAAGTGTACTTTTTACTGTTTTTGCCTTATCTTTTCAAAAAAATAAATAAATACAATTCTTGTTTCCCACCTTTCTAAGCTAGTATAGTCCAGTTTTCAGGCTAGTGCTGAATTCAGGGCTGTGTTACAAGTTTCTGAGTTGCCCATACCTTACTTGGATAGAGGGAAGTTTCTCTGTTCACCTGTGAGAAAGGGGAACTTTGAGCAGCCATCTGTCTCTGGAGGAGTGGTTCCAGCCCAGAAGTTAGTAGTTTAAAAAATGCGTTGCATGGTTTTGTGTGCTGGGCAGCATCGGTTAGCTAGGGTTAAATTATTCCCGGCTCTACTAAGTCTCCTCTTCAGTTTTTCACTTGAAACTAGTCTAACTCTCAACCTAAGCACTCAATAAGCATCCTACAGTCCAGCACTTGCTCAGACCTAATAGCAAGCACTAATATACTCCAACACTTGACTGTCCAGCAGGGCAAGGCTCTTTAACCACCCCTCACCAATCAAGTGACTAAGCAGCTCACCCTACTATTCAGGCATGACCAAAGGGCAACTTCAGGTGTACTCTCTAGTCCAGCTGGTGAATCTGGGTATCCTGAGGCAATATTACAACTGCCTCATATACAGACAGCCCTCTCCTCCTACCACAAAACACTAACATATGTGAGAGATGTGATTATACAGTGAAACCGGAGGCTAAGGTATCTCCACCCAAGACTGGAACAGATAGTCATGAGGAAAAGGTTAACACTTGCACCACACCTCCAGCCTCACATAGGCCTACTAAACCAGCACTGGCAAAAATTACACATAAATACACAAAATCATACTCGGAGGCTCTAAATAAAAACCTACAAATGCATCATAGAGCTCCAAAGCAGACACCCACAAAACCTGCACCTCCTGTCACAAACCAGACAACACATAAAACACAAAATCAATGTGCCGCACAATCGCAGGCCTTAAGGCGAAATACCATACCTAACACACTAGTAATAGGTGACTCAATAGTCAGGCACACTGACGCCCCACTCACTAGGCTGGACAAGGAGAAGGTTACTGTTAGCTGCCTGTCGGGAGCCAGAAACCACCACATAAAACAAGCACTCAGGTCACTCCAGAACAAGTACAAATACGACTCTGTCATTGTCCATGTTGGTGTGAATGATCTGAGACATACCTCCTTGGACTACATGAAAAGAGACATGGAAGAGCTCTCTGATCATGTAGCCCAGACAGGTATGACCCTGACCCTGAGTAGCATCCTGCCCTCACCAAGAATTATATATAAAGAAAAATTATCAATTTCAACAATTGGCTAAGCTTCTGGTGTCATTCAAAGGGGATCCAGTGTCTGTCAGCCTGGGATGACATGCTTGACAAGCCGCATTGCTTCACAAGAGATGGCTTATACCTGTCACCCCTTGGCTTTTGAATACTGGCCAAGGCTCTTGCTGCCCCCATAGTGCCTTTTTAGGCAAGGCTCAAAATTCAAACCCACCTCCGTAAATAGCACAAGTAAAAAAATGATGGTTATGCTACTCAATGCCAGGAGTTTAAATCTCAAAATACACATGCTCGAAGCACTCCTAAGTATGGTGAATGTCGACATCTGTGCAATAACTGAAACCTGGTTCAAGGCTCCAGATAGCACTCCAGTACTACTGGGCTACAACTCATACCACACATTTTGGCCACAGAACACAGACCGAAACACAAAAGAAGGGGGAGTATCCATATTCATCAAGGATACCCACACCTCCAGGTAGTGGTGCAACATGATACCTCTGAGATCATCCATGTGCAACTAACATCGGGCAAATCTGCAATACAAATTGTGGCCTGCTACAGATCACCCTCCATGACCCAGGACCACCACTCCGCCTTTCTGGAGACACTGGAAAACATGAAGGTCCTACTGAGCACCCTGATTTTAGGAGATTTCAGTTATCCTACCATTAACTGGGAAAACTACTTGAGTACAAACTCCCAGGCTCAATGCTTCCTGGAATTTATCAAATCAAATGCCCTGGATCAGCTGGTAAACTCCCCTACCAGAGGCCACAACATATTGGACCTGGTCATCACCAACATGGGCGACAGGTGCTCCGTACCAGAGGTCAACCCGTCACTGGTTAGATCAGACTATAAACTATTCACCCTGGATGTCCACACCCCACCACCACCCCCAACCAAGGAAACCACAGTGAAAATATTTTCTAAAGCAAACTTCACCTTACTTAAGGCAGAAGTGGTAAGTTTCACAGCCCCCATGCTAAAGGACAACACTGCCCAAGATGCAGAATCCTTTACAATTGCACTCTATGAGCACATACAAGGATGCATGGATCATGTCATCCCTAGCAAAACCAAGACTCACTTCCCAAAGAGAAGGAAACCAGTCTGGTGGACCCCTACCGTAAACAGGTTATACAACAAAAGGAGGAAACTAGTTCCAAAAATTCCAAGAAGGAAAGACATCCCTGATCAGTATCAGTAAGAAACAAAGGTCTCTCATAAAATCATCCAAGGCTAACTTTGAAAGAAAAATAGCCGAGGATTCAAAAGATAACCACAAAGCCTTCTTTAGCTATGTCAAGAATCTAAGTGGCAACTCGCAGATATGCTCTGAGATAATGGAAAATAGCACAAGATATACTGAACCTACTGATATTTCCAATATGCTGGCAGATAGATTCAGTGCAAACTTCACCTCCCTCTAACCTTCAAAAGGGCCCACAACAATACTGGAAAAGTGTAGTGTCCTGGAAATCACAGAAGCACAGGTGAAAACAGCCCTTTCAAAAGCCAAAAACACACCATCATTGGGGCCAGATGGTGTCCCAGGCTGCGTCTTGCATGAACTACAGAACAAACTAACCCCCCACCTAAACACGCTGTTCAACCTCAGCCTCTCCACAGGCTACGTGCCCATAGAAGGGTGCACAGCAATGGTTATTCCACTCCACAAAAGAGGAGCCACAACTGACCCTGGTAACTATTGCCCCATAAGCCTGACTAGCCTGGTCTGGAAGGCAATGGAGCGCATCATCATGGAACTCATTAACAAAGACATTGGGAACCTCCAAACACTTGACCTGACCCAGTTCGGCTTTGTAAAGGGCAGATTATGCCTACTAAACCTGGTTGACTTCTTCGAGTCAATTACCAAGACCATAGATGACGGAAAGGTGGCCCACACAGCCTACCTTGATCTCGCCAAGGTGTTCAACACCATTCCTCGGGTATTATAGAAAAACTCACCAGTCTGGACATAAACCCCTACATCACAAGATGGGTTGCCAACTGGCTTACAGACAGAACTCACACGGTAAGAATAGTGGGCTCTGGGTCTGACTCTAAACCAGTCACAAGTGGTGTCCCGCAAGGCTCAGTTCCGGGACGCCTACGGTTCATCATATATTTCTCAGAAGTACAGGCAAACACAGGAGGACTATGGCTAACAAAGTTCACCAATGACTGCAAACTGGGAGCCATAATTGACTCTCCGGCTGACATGGACATCCTCCAAAAAGCCCTTACTGAGACAGACACCTGGTGTCAAAGTCATGGCCTCAAGCTAAATGCCAAAAAATGCGTAGTCATCCCATTTGGGAAAAAGAAAACACCCAAGAATTAGCACATAGGCGACAACCCCCTTAATACAGAAGAAGTAATAAGAGATCTGGGGACCCAGGTAGATAGTAATCTCTCCTTTGACAATCATATTGCCAAAGTAGTTAGGAAATCCTTCTATGTGGCCTATCTAATTACTAAGGGGTTTGTATCCAGAAATAAAGAGGTTATAGTGCCCTTCTACTCGTCACTCATCAGACCCATCATAGAGTACAATGCCCCATTTGGGATGTACCTCACGAGACACATCCAACAGCTTGAAAGACCACAAAAGCACCTCACCAAGAGATTACTGGCCTCAAACATTTGTCCTATGCAGCCAGACTGAAAAAACTCCGGCTCAGAGGCATATCGCTTACTCAGAGGTGATCTCTGCCTGACTTACAAAGCCATGTCCAACTCAGAATTGATGGACATGCTCCACCTAATGAAATCCAAGTCACTGCGAGCCACACGCTCTAGTGAGCTAAACCTCGCTACAACAATAAATAGAACATGCTGGAGGGATAGATTCCTGTCACAGAGACTCCCCATGCTATGGAACAAAATTCCTAACTACATTAGACAGAGCCCCACACTAACACTCTTCAAGAGAAGCCTTGACGAGTGGATGGGTAACAGAAAATACACCCCTGGGATCGCTTCATTGGCTCTGCTTGACAAAGGCTCAGTTAATTAATCAATGGGGCAGCGAAAGCTGACACACACTAGCTATACTTATAAATTCCCTTGGGCAGATAGCCTAGTACCTACCTATGACCCTATGAGCACTGTATATGATGAATTACTAACAGTATGACAATATAAACACCGTATATGATGAATTACTAACACTATGACAATATGAGCACCATATATGATGAAGTACTAACACTATGACAATATGAGCACCGTATATGATGAATTACTAACACTATGACAATATGAGCACCATATATGACGAAGTACTAACACTATGACAATATGAGCTCCATATATGATTACGTACTAACACTATGACAATATGAGCACCGTATATGAAGAATTACTAAAACTATGACAATGTAAGCATTATATATGATGAATTACTAACACTACGGCAGTATGAGTGCCATGTATGACGAATTACTAACACTATGATATTAGGAACACCATATATGATGAATTACTAACACTATGACAATATAAGCACTGTATATGATGAATTACTAACACTATGACAATATGAGCATGATATATGACGAATTACAAACACTATGACAATATGAGCAACATATATGACAAAGTACTAACACTATGACAATATAAGCACCGTATATGATGAATTAATATCACTATGACAATATGAGCAACATATATGACAAAGTACTAACACTATGACAATATAAGCACCGTATATGATGAATTACTAACACTAAGGCAATATGAGCACTGTATATGATGAATTACTAACACTATGACAATATGAGCACCGTATATGATGAATTAGTAACACTATGACAAGAGGGGCACCATATTTGAAGATTTCCTAAAACTATGACAATATGAGTACCTCTTATGATGAATTACTAACACTATGACAATATGAGCACCATATATGATGAATTACTAACACTATGACAATATAAGCACCGTATATGATGAATTACTAACACTATGACAATATGAGCATGATATATGATGAATTAAAAACACTATGACAATATGAGCAACTTATATGATGAAGTACTAACACTATGACAATATAAGCACCGTATATGATGAATTAATATCACTATGACAGTATGAGCAACATATATGACAAAGTACTAACACTATGACAATATAAGCACCGTATATGACGAATTACTAACACTAAGGCAATATGAGCACTGTATATGATTAATTACTAACACTATGACAATATGAGCACCGTATATAATGAATTAGTAACACTATGACAATATGAGCAACATATAGAACAAAGTACTAACACTATGACAATATAAGCACCATATATGATGAATTACTAACACTATGACAATATGAGCACTGTATATGATGAATTACTAACACTATGACAATATGAGTGGCATATGTGATGAATTACTAACACTATGACAATATGAGCACCATATATGATGAATTACTAACACTATGACAATATGAGCACCATATATGACAAAGTACTAACACTATGACAATATAAGCACCGCATATGATGAATTACTAACACTATGACAATATGAGCAATGTATATGAAGAATTACTGACACTATGACAATATGAGCACCATATATGATGAATTATTACCACTATGACAATAGGAGCAACCCTATATGACAAATTATTAACACTATGACAATTTGAGTACCATATATGATGAAATACTAACACTATGACAATATCAGCACCATATATGACGAATTACTAACACTATGACAATATGAACACAGTATATGATGAATTACTGAAAATATGACAATATGAGCACCATATATGATGAATTACTAACACTATGACAATATGAATGCCACATATGATGAATTACTAACACTATGACAATATGAGTGCCATATATGACGAATTACTAACACTATGACAATATGAGCACCATATATGATGAATTACTAACACTATGACAATATGTGTGCCATTCACGAATTGCTAACACTATGACAATAAGAGCACCATATATGATGAATTACTCACACTATGACAATATGAGGACCAGCTACGATGAATTTCAAACACTTTGACAATATGACCACCATATATGATGAATTACTAAGACTAGGACAATATGAATGCCACATATGATGAATTACTAACACTATGACAATAAGAGTGCCATATATGACGAATTACTAACACTATGAAAATATGACCACCAAATATGATGAATTATTGACACTATGACAGTCTGACTGCCATATTTGATGAATTACTAACACTATGACAATATGGGCACCATATATGATGAATTACTAATACTATGACAATATGAGCACCATATATGATGAAGTACTAACACTATAACAATATGAGCACCATATGTGACGAATTACTAACACTATGACAAAATGAGCACCATATATGTTGAAGTACTAACACTATGACAATATGAGCACCGTATTTGATGAATTACTAACACTATGACAATATGAACACTGTATATGATGAATTACTAACACTATGACAATATAAGCACCATATATGATGAATTACTAACACTATGACAATAAGAGCATGGTATATGATGAAGTACTTACACTATGACAATATGCGCACCGTATATGATGAAGTACTAACACTATGAAACTATGAGCATCATTTATGATGAAGTACTAACACTATGATAATGTGAGCATCGTATATGATGAATTACTAACACTATGACAATATGAGCACCATATATTATGAAGTAATAACACTATAACAACAAGAGCACCGTATATGATGAATTACTAACACTATGACAATATGAGCACCATATGTGATGAACTGAGAATGCTATTTATTTATTTTATTTTATTTTATTTTACATTTGTTGACCGGGCTAGTCTAGCTGGATATATGTCCATTTTGAGTAGAGGCCCGGGGAGAAAAGCTCCACATAGAAGACGTACACAAAAACATTACATAAACATTAATTACAGAAAGCTTGTTAGACAATAACAGGTGTTCCATGGTAACAAATCCCCCCACCTAAAGCAAAGTAATGAGGAGGAACAAGAGAACAAACTACCTAAAAAAATAAAAAGGGATTGGAACAATTAGTTGAAGGGTAGTAACTAGATGATAAGATGGTAAGGTGGCCAATTCTGTTGTTCATAGGTACAATAAGTCAGCTTAGAAGGTTATGGCCTTAAAGTTGAAGAAAGAGAGATGGAAAAATGATGTTGGGCAAGACTGACAGTGAGTGATACTCTAGTCAGGGTTAGTACAGGGACATAGTCAGTGGGTTGTAAGGTATGATTTGAGATTCTTTTTAAATACTGAAGTTGAAGAAAGAGATATAAGTTCACCAGGAAGTAGGTTCCAGTTTTTTCCTGCTGTGTTAGTGAAAAGAGATTCTCCTGCTTTATTGTTAGATTTTTGAGTAGTGACGAGTAGTTTGTTTGCAGAGCATAAGTTTGTAAGATTTTTATATGGGCAGATTAGACTTGTGAGAATTGGTGTGTTACTTGGATGATAAAGGGTTTTATGGGTAATAGTTAGTTGGTGAAAGTAGAATTTGATTCTGCAGTTCCAGCCAACCCAGTTGTTTCAGATTTAGGCAGTAATGGGATCTGATAGGGGAGCTGGTAGCAAATCTGGCAATATTATTCTAGGAGATTGCCAGCTTGTTGAGGTTACTTTTTGATAGATTTGAGTATATAGGGGAGGCATAAAAGAGTATTGAGATGAGGTGGGTGTGGGCAATAGAAGTTCTAGCTATGGGTGTAAGGAAAGGTTTAACGCTACAGAGGGATCCTAGTTTTCGGTTAACTGATTTTATGGTGGTGTTAATATGAGTATCATAGTTAAGGTTGCGGTCAATTGTCACTCCTAAGAGTTTAGTGGTAGTGTCAGGGGATATAACTGTATTATTTTTAGATCTAATAGTGAAGTGAAGTGGGGTGGACTTGAGTGTGGAGTAAACAGCAGTAGTTTAGTCTTTTTGGGGTTAAGGAGGAGGCAACAATCTAAAAACCAGTTCTCAACAAGCTCAAAGACATTTTGGGTGAGGGACTACAGTTCAGTAGCTGAGGAAATTAAAGTGGAGTCATCTGCGTATTGAATGGATACAGCATGTGGGATACTAGTAGATAGATTGTTTATGAAGATAGAGAATAGAAGAGGGTCCAGAATAGAACCTTGGGGTACACCAAGGGAGACAGGAAGGTGGGAAGATACAGTGTTGTCCCAGAGTACTGCCTGTTGTCTGTTATCTAAGTAAGACTTGAACCACTGTAGAGCTTGACTGTCAAGTGAAACTGACTTCAGTATATTCAGTAGTAGGTGGTGGTTAACCATATCAAATGCTTTTGAAAGATCAATAAAGATAGCAGAGGACAGGGTGTTATTGTTACGGTTTTTATTAATGTAGTCAGAAAATGATAGGAGGGCTGTAGTGGTGCTATGGAAAGGTCGGAAGCCTTGTTGAGAGCTAGCTAATAGGTTATTTTGGAGGAGGTGTTCTAGCAGTTAGTGATGGATACATTTTTCCATGATTTTTGCTATGGGAGAGAGTAGGACAATTGGACAGTAGTTAGAAAGTTCTGTTGAGTTGCCACCTTTGTGTAAGGGAATTATATGTGAGACTTTCCAGATGGATGGAACGGTGCCTTCAGTGATGGTTCTATTAATTAGGATAGAGATAGGGTAAGCAATAAATATAGCTGCTATTTGAAGATACTTAGCAGGTACGAGGTCAGCAGAGGGGGTAGAGGGTTTAAGTTTTTGAAGGAGAGTACAGATAAGGGATGTAGGCCCAGGTGGGAGTTGGAAAGTGGGTGGTAAGTTATTTAAGGATGAAGAAAGTTTCGAAGATACAGGAGGTAGCAAGCATGTTAGCAAGTGATTGGATAGCTTCAGTGAAGTAGGTATTGAAGGAATCAGCAATTTGTTTGGGAGTATTGCTAGTGATTCCAGATGGGGTTGGTGTTTTAGGGTTGCCTGGATGTAATAGTCTATTGATTCCTGACCAGAATTTTTGTGGACTATGTTGATTGGAATGTTGAAGTTGAAAGAAAATTTTTTTTTTTGTCCAGTGGTATTAATGCTTTAGTTGAGTTTCTAAGCTGTTTAAATTTTAGATGGTTTGATTGGGTTTAAGAGGTACACCATTTGGCCCAAAATGTGTTTCTTAGTAGAATCTTTTGCTTAGTTTCCTTTGTAAACCAAGGAGCCATTTTGGTACTGCTCCTAAGAGTATGAAAGGGGGCATGGAAATCCAAGATTTCAAGGAACTTAGAGTTAAAATATGCCAAAGCTTCATCTAGTTGGAGGTGTTTTAAGGGTGACCAGTTGCATACACTCAGTTCATTCTGGAAGTGTTCAGGGTTAAAATGTTTATTACAACGAGACATTCTAAAAGTTGAGGGACTGGTAATATTAGTCTTATGTCAAATTATATAAGTTAGAGAGTGATCACTAATGCTAGCTGGTAGGATACCTGTCATATATGTTGTGGATAGAGTATTTATAAGGATCCAATCTAGGGTGGTTTCTTTGTTAGTATGCTTATGGATGCGAGTAGGTGAAGTGATAGTTTAGGAGAAGCCATAAAGATTTATGTGATTAGATGGATTATTGGAATTACAGGTATTCCAGTCTATATTAAAGTCACCTAGAATAATGGTTTCTTGTGGATAGTTAGTAGATAGCCAGCTAAGGATATTCTCAAGGGAGGTGATGTTATTACCTGGAGGAAGATATGAGCATATAATGTAGATGGACTTATTAATGTTTAGCTGTAGCTTAGTGATACAAATTTCAGTATTGCTATCAGAAGGTGGGTGAATAACAAGTGGTGTAACATGGAGGCCTGCTTTGTATAATAAGGCTATGCCCCCTGCCATTCTTGTGAAGGCAATCCATTGTTATGACACTATACCCAGGAGGGGTGATTTCAAAGTCTTGGGTTGTTGGTTTTAACCATGTTTCGGAAAGGCAAAGAATGTCAAAGTCATGTATATCCAACAGGGCATGAAGGTGAGTCATTTTATTATTGACACTTCGTATGCTTAAATGAGATATGAAGAGGGAGTTAGGAGGCCTTGTAGGGGTGTGAAAGGAAGAGGGAGTGGGTTTATCTGGGTTATCTGGTGTAAAAATGGAAGGGGAAGGATTGGGATGAATGTCACCATCAAGTAGGAGGTGAAGGTGTAGTAAAGGTGTGTGCATGAGAGAAAGATTCAATATGGTATGTGCTCTTTTTATTTGGTGGTGTTTATAGCTAATGTGGGTGACTCTATGATACTTTGGGAGGAGGTAGTTAGTTACAGAAGTAATGTTGATGTGTTTAAGAGTAGCTGATGAGGATGATAGGGAAGAATCTTTTATGTGCAGCTGTAAGTTAGTGAATCTAAGGGTGGGTGAGGTATGGGGGTAGGGAAGGGGAGGGAGTGAGCCCGTAGGGCAAATGGAGCGGGAATAACCAGGTGAAGGATGAAAAAATGAGAATTCAGTGAAAACAATCAGTGAAATGCTGACTGCTGAGGGCAAGTGAAGGTAGAGGAGAGTAAGGTGGTATCAGACTAAAATGTAAGTATGAGGAGGAAAGGTAGCTAAGTGAAAATGTGGTGGTGAATTTGAAGGGGTACAGTGGGACTACAATAGAATAAGTAAGAAAAAAACTAGTTCATATTGTCGTAGTGTTAGTAATTCATCACTAGTGTTAGATATTCATCACTATTTATTATTTTATTTTATTTTACATATGTTAACCGGGATGGTCCGACTGGATACATGTCCTTTTTCAGTGGAGGCCCGGGGAGAAAAGCTCCAACAGAGTTACATTGATAATTAGGTACAGTAAATGAGCTGAAAGAACTTAACAAAAACATAGGCTATTTACATACAAGTACAAGACTGCCATTACTATTTCTGAGATTACTACAAATGTCACATTAATAACATATTAGCAAGGACGGTAGGCAGTATAATGACATAGAGTTAGACAGGATACATATTTCTTTATCACAGTATACAAAGTACTTATCATCTTAGCTAGTTGTTTATGTTTTAGTTAATGACACAGAGCTAGTCTAGGTTTGAGCAAGGACATAGCCAGTGTGACTTGAAGTGGAGTTTTAGACTATTTTTGAATTGACTAAGAGAAGTTGCAAGCGTGATGTTATTTGGGAGAGAGTTCCATATTTTACCAGTGGTATTGGCAAATAGCACGTCACCACCTAGGTTGAGAGATTTCGTTGTTTGGACAAGGAGTCTGTTTGCTGAGCAAAGGCAGCTTAGATTGGAGTAGGGAGTCATTAAGTTTTTTAGTGCTGGGGTATGCTCAGGTTGCTTAAGGATTTTGAAGGCCTCTATGAGTTGGGACTGGTGAAGAAGGTGTGGGAATTCTATCCATCCAAGCTTTTTCAGGTTAGTACAGTGGTATGTTCTGTAGGGTAGGCCTGTAATGAACCTGGCAATGTGATTAAAGCAGGATGAGAGCTTGGCCAGATCAGATTTGTTAAGGTGAATGAGGACAGGAGAGGCATATAGTAGGGTAGAGAGAAGGTGTGAATGGGCTGTGGCTGCCCTGGCATTCGGGGTAAGGAAGGCTTTAATTCTATATAGGGTCCCAAGTTTCTTGTTGACTGACTTAATGGCTTGGTTGATATGTATATCAAATCTGAGTTTATTGTCAATGTTTACTCCTAATAGCTTTGTATAGGTGTCTGGGGAGATGATGGTCCCATTATTGGATTTTATAGTGGAGTTTTCAGTCGGAGATCTATTGCTTGGGTAGAAGAGAAGTAACTTGGTTTTGTTTGGATTTAAGATCAGGAAATGGTTGGCAAGCCAGTTTTCGACTTTGGTGAAGCTATGTTGGGTGGTAGTTAGTAGATTTGCAAGAGAGGCATTGGAACATATTATAGTTGAGTCATCTGCATATTGAATGCAGGTGGCTTCAGGGATGACTGTTTGGATGTCATTTATGAAGACTGAAAAGAGGAGAGGTCCTAATATGGAACCTTGAGGAACTCCTATGGTATTTGGTAGTAGGCAGGAGAGCTTGTTTTGCTACATTACTGCTTGTTGTCTCCCAGTGAGGTAAGCTTGAAACCAGTCAATATGTCACTATGACAATATGAGCACTGTACATGGTGAATTACTAACACTATGACAATATGAGCATCATATATGATGAATTCCTAACACTATGACAATATGAGCACCATATATGAAGAATTATAAACACTAGGACAATATGAGCACAATATATGATGAATTACTAACACTATGACAATATGAGTGCCATATATAATGGATCACTAACAGTATGACAATATGAGCACCATATATGATGAATTACTAACACTGACCATATGAGCACCATATATGATGAATTACTAACACTATGACAATATGAGTGCCATATATGACAAATTACTAACACTATGACATTATGAGCACTGTATATGATGAAGTACTAACACTATGACAAAATCAGCACCATGTATGACAAATTACTAACACTATGACAATATGAGCACCATATGTGATGAAGTACTAACACTATGACAATATGAGCACCGTATATGACGAATTACTAATACTATTACAATATGAGCACTGCACATGATGAATTACTAACATTATGACAATATGAGCACCATATATGATGAATTACTAACACTATGACAATATGAGCACTGTATATGATGAATTACTAACACTATGACAATATCAGCACCATATATGATGAGGTACTAACACTATGACAATATGAGCACTGTATATGATGAATTACTAACACTATGACTTTATGAGCACCATATATGATGAGTTACTAACACTATGACAATATGAGCAACCATATATGATGAAGTACTAACACTATGACAATATGAGCTCTGTATATTATGAATTACTAACACTGACAGTATGAATGTCATAGATGATGAATTACTAACACTATGACAATATGAGCACCGTATATGATGAATTACTAACACTATGACAAAATGAGCACCATATATAACAAAGTCCTAACACTATGACAATATTAGCACCATATATGCCGAATTACTAACACTACGACGATATGAGCACCATATATGATGAATTACTAACACTATGACAATATGAGCACCATATATAATGAATTAATGATGCTATGACAATATGAGCACCATATATGAAGAAGTACTAACACTATGACAGTATGAGCACCATACATGATGAGTTACTAACACTATGACAATATGAGCACCGTATATGATGAATTACTGATGCTATGAGAATATGAGCATTTTATATGATGGATTACTAACACTATAACACTATGAGCACCATATATGATGAAGTACTAACACTATGACAATATGAGCACCATATATGATGAGTTACAAACACTATGACAATATGAGCACCATATATGATGGACTAAAACTATGACAATATGTGCACCTTATTGTATGAATTACTAACACTATGACAATATGAGCACTGTATATGATGAATTACTAACAATATGACAATATAAGCACCGTATATGATGAATTACTAACAATATGACAAAATAATCACCGTATATGATGAATTACTAACACTATGACAATATGAGCACCATATATGATGAATCACTAACACTATGACAATATGAGCACCATATAAGATGAAGTACTAACACTATGACAATATGAGCACCATATATGATGAAGTACTAACACTATGACAAAATGATCACCATATATGATGAATTACTAGCACTATGAAAATATGAGAATCATTTTTGATGAAGTACTAACACTATGACACTATAAGCAATGTATATGATGAATTACTAACACTATGACAATGAGTGCCATATACAAAGAATTCCTAACACTATGACAATATGAATACCGTATATGACAAATTACTCTCACTGTGACAATATGAGCACCGTATATGACAAATTACTAACACTAAGACAATATGAGCACCACATATGATGAATTACTAAGACTATGACAATATGAGTGCCATATATGATGAATTACTAACACTATAACAATATGAGCACCATATATGATGAATTACTAACACTATGACAATATTAGCACCACATATCATGAAGTGCTAAAATTATGACAATATGAGCACCATATATGAAGAATTACTAACACTATGACAATATGAGTGACATACACAATGAAATGCTAAAATTATGACAATATGAGCACCATATAAGATGAATTAATAACACTATGACAGTATGAGCACCATATATGATGAATTACTAACACTATGACAATATGAGCACCATATATAATGATAATGAATTACTAACACTATGACAATATGAGCACCATATATGATGAAGTACTGTAACACTATGACAATATGAGCAACGTATATGACAAATTACTGATGATATGATAATATGAGCACCATATATGATGAATTACTAACACTATGAGCACCATATATGATGAAGTACTAACAGTATGGAAATATGAGCACCATATATGATGAATTACTAACACTATGACATAGTGTGTGTGATATATGAATTGCTAACACTATGACAATTTGAGCACCATATATGATGAATTACTAACACTATGACAATATGAGGGCCATCTATGATGAAACAGTAACACTGTGACAATATGAGCACAATATATGACAAATTAATAAAACTATGACAATATGAGCACCATATATGATGAAATACTAACACTATGACAAAATGAGCACCATATATGATGAATTACAAACACACTGACAATATGAGCACCATATATGATGAATTACTACACTATGACAATATGAGCATCATATATGATGAGTTACTAACACTATGACAATATGAGCATCATATATGATGAATTACTAACACTATGACAATATGAGTGCCATATATGATGAATTACTAACACTATGACAATATGAGCACCATATATGATGAATTACTAAAACTATGACAAAATGAGCACCCCATATGGTGAAGTACTAACACTATGACAATATGAACACTGTATTTGACAAATTACTAACACTATGACAATATGAGTGCCATATATAATGAATTACTAAGACTATGACAATATGAGCACCAAATATAATGAATTACTAACACTATGACAATATGAGTGGCATATATGATGAATTACTAACACTATGACAATATGAGCACCGTACATGATGTATTACTAATACTATCACAATATGAGCACCATATATGATGAAATACTAACATTATGACAATATGAGCACCATATATGACAGATTACTATGACAAAATGAGCACCATATATGTTGATGTACTAACACTATGACAATATGAGCACTGTATGTGATGAATTACTAACACTAAGACGATATGAGCACCGTATATGATGAATTACTAACACTATGACAATATGAGTGCCATATATAATGAATTACTAACACTATGACAATATGAGCACCATATATGACAAATTACTAACACTATGACAATATGAGCACCATATATGATGAAGTACTACCACTATAACAATAAGAGCACCGTATATGATCAATTATAAACACTATGACAATATGAATGCCATATATGATGAATAACTAACACTATGACAATATGAGCACATTTTGTGATGAATTCCGAACACTATGACAATATGAGCACTGTATATGGTGAATTACTAACACTATGACAATATGAGTGCCAGATATAACAAATTACTAACAGTATGACAATATGAGATCTGTATATGATGAATTAATAACACTATGACAATATGAGCACCATATATGATGAATTACTAACAGTATGTCAATATGAGTGCTATATATGACAAATTACTAACACTATGCCATTATGAGCACCGTATATGACAAATTACTAATACTATTACAATATGAGCACCGTATATGATGAATTACTAACACTATGACAATATCAGCACCATATATGACGAGGTACTAACACTATGACAATATGAGCACTGTATATGATGAATTACTAACACTATGACTTTGAGCACCATATATGATGAGTTACTAACACTATGACAATATGAGTGCCACATATAATAAATTACTAACACTATGACAATATGAGCACCATATATTATGAATTACTAACACTATGACAATATGAGCACATATATGTGACAAGGCCTAACACTATGTCAATATTAGCACCATATATGCCGAATTACTAACACTATGACAATATGAGCACCATATATGATGAATTACTAACACTATGACAATAGGAGCACCATATATGATGAAGTACTAAAACTATGATAATGCTATGACAATATGAGCACTGTACATGGTGGATTACTAACACTGTGACAATATGAGCACCATATATGATGAATTACTAACACTATGAAAATACGAGCACCATATATGATGAAATACTAAGACTATGACAATATTAGCACTGTATGTGATAAATTACTAACACTATGACAATATGAGCACCATGTATGATGAATTACTAACACTATGACAATATAAGTGCCATATATAATGAATTACTAACACCATGACAATATGAGCACCATATATGATGAAGTACTACCACTATAACAATAAGAGCACCGTATATGATGAATTATAAACACTATGACAATATGAATGCCATATATGATGAATAACTAACACTATGACAATATGAGCACCATATGTGATGAATTCAGAACACTATGACAATATGAGCACTGTATATGGTGAATTACTAACACTATGACAATATGAGCACCATATATGATGAATTACTAACACTATGACAATATGAGCACCATATATAATGAATTAATGATGCTATGACAATATGAGCACCGTGCATGATGGATTACTAACACTGTGACAATATGAGCATCATATATGATGATGTACTAACACTATGACAATATGAGCACCATATATGATGAATTACTAACACTATGACAATATGAGCACCGTATATGATGAATTACTAACACTATGACAATATGAGCACCGTATATGATGAATTACTAACACTATGAAAATATGAGCACCAATATGATGAAGTACTAACACTATGACAGTAGGAGCACCATATATGACTAAGTACTAACACTATGACAGTAGGAGCACCATATAGGACGAATTACTACCACTATGAAAATATGAGCACCATATATGATGAAATACTAACACTATGACAATATGAGTGCCACATATAATGAATTACTAACACTATGACAATATGAGCACCATATATGATGACTTACTAACACTATGACAATATGAGTGCCTTATATGATGAATTACGAACACTATGACAATATGAGCACCATAGATGACAAAGTACTAACACTATGACAATGAGAGCACCATATATGACAAATTACTAACACTATGTCAATATGAGTGCCATATATGATGAATTACTAACACTATGACAATATGAGCACCATATATGACAAAGTACTAACACTATGACAATATGAGCACCATATATGACTAATTACTAACACTATGACAATATGAGCACCATATATGATGAAGTACTAACACTATGACAATATGAGCACCGTATAAGATGAATTGCTAACACTATGAAAATCTGAGCACCATATACGATGAATTACTAACACTATGACATTATGAGCACCATATATGAGGAAGTAATAACAATATGAGCACCGTATATGACAAATTACTAACACTATGACAATAGGACCACCATATATGATCAATTACTAACACTATGAAATTATGAGGGGTTCCTATTAAGCGATCAAAAAATCTCTTTAGGCAAATACAAAGACGTCGAACCATATTGCGCGAAGTACGTAAACCCCGAACAGTCAAAACCGCAAATTTCAAAATGTAGATTTGTTTTGGTTGGTCCATCTGCTGTACAGCTCCATTAGGTAAGTGTGCGATACATAGGACTTTAGTGTTAGGATATGGGTTAAGGTAAGTGCATAGATAGCTACTGTATGTAAGTGTTAGTGTAGTGTTAGGTGTAGGTTTTTAAGTGTATGTATGTGTATTACTCTTTTTATGTAGGTGTATATCTGTAGGGGATGTGTGCGGTAGTTACAGACCTTAGGTTTAGGGAGGGGTTAAGGAGAGTGCATAGATAGTGATGAATGTGGGATTTAGTGTGGTGTTTCAGGTAGGGTTTTGTTGCTTTAATTTTGCTTAGGTTTATGTCTGTAGGGGATGTGTGCGGTAGTTACAGACCTTAGGGTTAGGATGGGGTTAAAGAGAGTGCATAGATAGTTGTATTTGTGGGGTTTAGTGTAGTGTTGGAAGTAGGGTGTTGGTGCTTTAGTTTGGGTTAGAAGTAGGGTTTGGTTAGTGTATTTATGTATTTTTTTTATTTTGTTTGGGTAGGTAGTATGTATCCGGTGGTGCGTTTGGCCGACTATGACAGGTCAATATTTTTTTTCGCGGTTTAGTGTGCTCGGGATTTTCGTGGTTCGCGGTATTGGGGTCAATGTTTTGGTATTCGCACATAGGGTTTTTCGCTTTGCTAATATAGACCAAAATTTGAGCACCATATATCACGAATTACTAACACTATGACAACATGATCACCGTATATGATGAATTACTGACACTATGACAATATGACCACAATATATGATGTACTAACATTATGACAATATGTGCACCATATATGATGAATTACTAACACTATAACAATATGAGTACTATATATGATGAATTACTAACAATATGACAATATGAGTGCCATATATGATGAATTACTAACAATATGACAATATGAGTGCCATATATGATGAATTACTAAGACTATGACAATATGAGTGCCATATATGATGAAGGACTAACACAATGACAATATGAGCACCGTATATGATGAATTACTACACTTTGACAATATGAGCAACATATATGATGAATTACTAAAACTATGACTATAACTGTATAAGCACCATATATGATGAATTACTAAAAATAAGACAATATGAGCACCATATAGGCTGAATTACTAACACTATGACAATATGAGCACCATATATGATGAATTACTAAAACTGTGACAATATGAGTGCCATATATGACGAATTACTAACACTATGAAAATATGAGCACCATATATGACAAAGTACTAACACTAAGACAATATGAGTGCCATATATGATGAATTACTAACACTATGACAATATGAGCACCATATATGAAGAAGTACTAACACTATGACAATATGAGCACCGTATATGATGAATTACTGATGATATGATAATATGAACACCATATATCATGAATTACTAACACTGTGACAATATGAGCACCATATATGATGAAGTACTAACACTGTGAAAATATGAGCACCATATATGACGAATTACTAACACTATGACAATGTGTGCCATACACGAATTGCTAACACTATGACAATATGAGCACTGTATATGATGAATTACTAACACTATGACAATATAAGCACCGTATATGATGAATTACTAACACTATGACAAAATGAGCACCATATGTGATGAATTCAGAACACTATGACAATATGAGCACTGTATATGGTGAATTACTAACACTATGACAATATGAGCACCATATATGATAAATTCCTAACACTATGAGCACCATATATGAAGAATTACAAACACTATGACAAAATGAGCAGCATATATGATCAATTACTAACACTAGGACAATATGAGTGCCATATATAATGAATTACTAACACTATGACAATATGAGCTCCATATATGACAAATTACTAACACTATGACAATATGAGCACCGTGTATGATGAAATACTAAGACTATGACAATATGAGTGCCATATATAATGAATTACTAACACTATGACAATATGAGCACCATATATGATGACTTACTAACACTATGACGATATGAGCACCGTATATGATGAATTACTAACACTATGACAATATGAGTGCCATATATAATGAATTACTAACACTATGACTTTATGAGCACGATATATGATGAGTTACTAACACTATGACAATATGAGCACCATATCTGATGAAGTACTAAAACTATGACAATATGAGCACCGTATATGACGAATTACAAACACTATGACAATATGAGTGCCACATATAATAAATTACTAACACTATGACAATATGAGCACCATATATTATGAATTACTACCACTATGACAATATGAGTGCCATAGATGAATTACTAACACTATGACAATATGAGCACCGTATATGATGAATTACTAACACTATGGGTATTATGAAACTTACCAGCTTAAATGTAAACCCATATGTCACAAGATGGGTTGCAAACTGGCTAAAGGACAGAACTCACAGGGTTAGAGTTGCTGGCCATGTCAGACTCAAGCCAGTCACAAGTGGTGTCCCACAGGGCTCAGTCCTTGGCCCCTGTTGTTCGGCATCTACTTCTCAAGTACAGGCAAACATAGGAGGACTATGGCTGACAAAGTTTGCAGATGACTGCAAACTGGGCCATAGTGGAAAGTACATCGGACACAGATATCCTTCAGAGGTCTCACGGAAACTGATAACTGGTGCCAGAGCCATGGCCTGAAGTTAAATGCCAAAAAATGATTGTCATACCCTTCGGGAAAAACAAGGTAACCCCAAGCTACCATATAGGTGGCAATCCATTAAGCACAGAAGAGGTTATCAGGGACCTGGGGACCCAGGTTGACAGTGGCCTTTCTTTTGACACTCACATTGCTAAAGTGGTTAGAAAGACCTTCTACATTGCCCACCTGATCATGAAGGGATTCACATCCAGATCAAGTGAGGTCATTGTTCCCTGTACTCTTCACTTATCAGACCAATGATGAGTACAATGCCCCATTGATGTATCTCACCCGACACCTGCAGCAATTGGAGAGACCCCAAAAGTTCCTCACCAGAAGGATAAAGGGACTCCAAAATCTGTCATATTCTGCCAGACTGAAGAAACTCCAGCTCTATTCAGTCGCATACCGCCTGCTCAGAGGTGACCTGTGCCTGACATACAAGGCCATGTCCAACCCGGAATTAATGGACATGCTCCACCTCAAAAAATCCAAATCTACCAGATCCACTAGAGCAAGTGACTTAAACCTTAGCACGGATATAAATAGGACATGCTGGAGGGATAGATTTGTCACCCAGAGACTCCCTATGCTGTGGAATAAAATCCCGGTCCATGTGAGGCAGAGCACCTCGCTGGCTCTGTTCAAGAGAAATCTTGACCGGTGGATGGGAGATCATAGGTTTACCCCGGGAATCATCTCTGTGTCACTGCTGGACAGAGGCACAACAAACTAATGGGCACAGTATTTTTTAACATAAGGGGTAGCGTAAGCCACAAAACTTTGGGCTAGGCTTATAAATGCCTTAGGGCAGATAGCCTAGTATAAACCTATGAACCTATGACAATATGAGTGCCATATATAATGAATTACTAACACTATGAGAATATGAGCACCATATATGATGAATTACTAACACTATGACAATATGAGCACCATATATGATGACGTACTACCACTATAACAATAAGAGCATTGTATATGATGAATTCCTAAGACTATGACAATATCAGCATCATATATGATGAGGTACTAACACTATGACAATATGAGCACTGCATATGATCAATTACTAACACTATGACTTTATGAGCACCATATATGATGAGTTACTAACATTATGACAATATGAGCACCATATATGACAAATTACTAACACTATGACAATATGAGTGCCACATATTATAAATTACTAACACTATGACAATATGAGCACTATATATTATGAATTACTGACAGTATGACAATACGAGTGCCAAGGATGATGAATTACTAACAATATGACAATAAGAGCACTATATATGACAAATTAATAAGACTATGACAATATGAGCACCATATATGATGAAATACTAACACTATGACAATATGAGCACCATATATGATGAATTACTAAGACTATGACAAAATGAATGCCACATATGATGAATTACTACACTATGACAATATGAGTCCCATATATGACTAATTACTAACTCTATGACTGTATGAGCACCGTATATGATGAGTTACTAACACTACGACAATATGAGTGCCATATATGACAAAATACTAACACTATGACAGTAGGAGCACCATATATGATGAATTACTAAGACTATGACAGTATGAGCACCATATATGATGAATTACTAACACTATGACAATATGAGCACCATATATGATGAAGTACTAACACTATGACAATATGAGCAGCGTATATGATGAATTACTAACACTATGAAAATGTGTGCCATACATGAATTGCTAACAATATGAGCACCATATATGATGAATTACTAACACTATGACAATATGAGGACCATCTATGACAAATTAATAAGACTATGGCAATATGAGCACCATATATGATGAAATACTAACACTATGACAATATGAGCACCATATATGATGAATTACTAAGACTATGACAATATGAATGCCACATATGATGAATTACTACACTATGACAATATGAGTGCCATATATGATGAATTACTAACACTATGACAATATGAGCACCATATATGATGAATTACTAACACTATGACAATATGAGCACCAAATATGATGAAGTACTAACAATATGACAATATGAGCACCATATATGTTGAAATATTAACACTATGATAATATGAGCACTGTATTTGACGAATTACTAACACTATGACAATATGAACACTATATATGTTGAAGTATTAACACTATGACAATATGAGCACCGTATTTGACTAATTACTAACACTATGACAATATGAACACTGTATATGATGAATTACTAACACTATGACAATATAAGCACCGTATATGATGAATTACTAACACTATGACAATAAGAGCACCTTATATGATGAAGTACTAAAAATATGACAATATGAGCACCATATATGATGAATTCATAACAGTATGACAATATGAGTGCCATATATGATGAATTACTAACACTATGACAATATGAGCACTGTATATGACTAAGTACTAACACAATGACAATATGAGCACCATATATGATGAATTTCTAAGACTATGACACTATAAGCACCATATATGATGAATTACTAACACTATGACAATATGAGCACCATATATGATGAAGTACTAACACTATGACAATATGAGCAGCGTATATGATGAATTACTGATGATAATATAATATGAGCACCATATATGATGAATTACTAACACTATGATAATAGGAGCACCATATATGATGAAGTACTAACACTATGAAAATATGAGCACCATATATGATGAATTACTAAGACTATGACAATATGAGCACCGTATATGACAAACTTCTAATACTATTACAATATGAGCACCGTATATGATTAATTACTAACACTATGACAATATGAGCACTGTATATGATGAATTACTAACACTATGATAATATGAGCACCATATATGACAAAGTCCTAACACTGTGACAATACGAGCACTATATATGCCGAATTGCTAACACTATGACAATATGAGCATCATATATGATGAAGTACTAACTCTATGACAATATGAGCACCAAATATGATGAAGTACTAACACTATAACAATATAAGCACCATATATGATGAATTACTAACACTATGACAATATGAGCACCATATATGATGAATTACTAAAACTATGACAATATGAGTGTCATATATGATGAATACTAACACCATGACAATATGAGCACCATACATGAATTACTAACACTATGAAAATAAGAGGACCATATATGACAAAGTACTAACACTATGACAGTAGGAGCACCATATATGATGAATTACTAACACTATGACAATATCACCACTGTGTATGATGAATTACTAACACTATGACAATATGAGCACCATATATGACTAATTACTAACTCTGACAATATGAGCACCATATATGACAAAGTACTAACACTATGATGACATGAACACCGTATATGATGAATTACTAACACTATGACAATATGAACACTGTATATGACGAATTACTAACACTATGACAATATGAGCACCATATATGATGAAGTACTAACACTATGACAATATGAGCAGCATGTATGACTAATTACTAAAACTATGACAATATGAGCACCATGTATAATGAAGTACTAACACTATGACAATATTAGCACTGTATATGATGAATTACTAGCACTATGACAATATGAGCACCATATATGATGAATTACTAACACTATGACAATATGAGCACCATATATGAGGAAGTAATAACACTATGACAATATGAGCACCGTATATGATGAATTACTAACACTATGACAATAGGACCGCCATGTATGATGAATTACTAACACTATGAAATTATGAGGTTTTCTTATTAAGCGATCGAAAATCTCTTTAGGCGAATACAAATACGTCAAACCATTTTGCACGAAGTACGTAAACCCCCAATGGTCAAAACAGCAAATTTTGAAATGTCGATTTATTTTGGTTGGCCCATCTGCGGTACAGCTCTGTAAGGTAAGTGTGCCATAGATATGAATTTAGTGTTAGGATGTGGGTTCAGGTAAATAGTGTGGGACGAAATAGCGAGGGAATTGTTATGGCTAGGCTTGTATAGTCCCTAGGGCTAATAGCCTAATACCAACCTATGAACCTATGCATAGATAGGTACTTTATGTAAGAGTTAGTTTCATGTTACTTGTAGGTTTTTTAAGTGTATGTATGTGTATTACTCTTTTTATGCAGGTGTATGTCTGTAGGGGATGTGTGCGGTAGTTACAGACCTTAGGGTTAGGGAGGGGTTAAGGAGAGTGCATAGATAGTTATGAATGTGGGGTTTAGTGTCGTATTTGAGGTAGGGTTTTGTTGCTTTAATTTTGCTTAGATGTATGTCTGTATGGGATGTGTGCGGTAGTTATCGACCTTAAGGTTAGGGAGGGGTTAAGGTGAGTGCATAGATAGTTGTATTTGTGAGATTTAGTGTAGTGTTGGAGGTAGGGTTTTGGTGCTTTAGTTTAGGTTAGAAGTAGGGTTTGGTTAGTGTATGTATGTGTTTTTTTTATTTTGTTTGGGTAGGTAGTATGTATCGGGTGGTGCGTTTGGCTGACTATGACAGTTCGATATTTTTTTTTCACGGTTTAGTGCGCTCGGGATTTTCATGGTTCGCGGTATAGGGGTCGATGTTTTGGTATTCGTGCATAGGGTTTTTCGCTTTGCTAATATAGACCCAAATTTGAGCACCATATATGACAAATTACTAACATTACGACAATATGATCACAGTATATGACAAATTACTGACACTATGACAATATGACCACAATATATGATGTACCAACAGTATGACAATATGTGCACCATATATGATGAATTACTAGCACTATAACAATATGAGTACTGTATATGATGAATTACTAACACTATGACAATATTAGTGCCATATATGACAAATTACTAACACTATGACAATATGAGTGCCATATATGATGAATTACTAAAAATATGACAATATGAGGACCATATATGATGAATACTAACACTATGACAACATGAGCAGCATATATGACAAATTACTAACACTATGACAATATGAGCACTGTATATGGCAAATTACTAACACTATGACAGTAGGAGCACCATATATGATGAAGTACTAACACTATGACAATATGAGCACCATATATGATGAAGTACTAACACTATGAAAATATTAGCACCATATATGATGAATTACTAACACTATGACAATATGAGCACTGTATATAATGAATTACTAATACTATGACATTATGAGCACCATATATGATGAGTTACTAACACTATGACAATATCAGTGGTATATATGATGAATTACTAACACTATGACAATATGAACACCATATACGACAAATTACTAACACCATGACATAATGAGCACCATACATCATGAATTACTAACACTGTGACAATATGAGCGCCATATATAATGAATTCCTGACACAATGACAATATGAGCACCATATATGATGAATTACTAACACTTCTACTATATGAGCACTGTGAGAATTACTAACATTATTAGAATATAAGCACCATATATGATGAATTACCAACACTATGACAATATGATCACTGTATATGTTGAATTACTGACACCATGAGAATATGAGCACCATATATGATGGATTACTAACAATATGACAATATGAGTGCCGTATATAATGAATTACTAACACTATGATAATATGAACACCATATATGATGAATTCAAAGGCAGCAGCAAGCAGATAACTCAAAAACAGAATAAAAAATCAAAATGCTGTGTCAGCAAGAAGAATTTCAAGTTCAAATTTAATCCTAGCCAGTAATGTAGTCCAAGCCAGTAGGAAGTGCTTTCGTCTCTTGTGCTAGAGACTTCTTCAGACTAATGGCTTTACCATAAAAAAACACAGACTTTAAATACTTCATTAATCATCACTTTAAAACATCAATTAGCATTTAAAAACACACAGACATAAAATATAAAACTATGCTTATAAAAACTTTTCTAGTGTTTCAACCCCTTCCTTTTCAAATAGATTTTAAATTCTTCCCTATTATTTAATCCTGGAGGGAAACAGGCATTTAATCTGAACTGCCAACAATATTCCAACCAACCTAATTCTTCTTCGACATTTACTATCTTACCATTAGGGTGCACTGTGTCCAGAACTATACATTTGAAATTGATTTTACATTTCTTATCAGCATAATGTTTGCTCATAGCATTTTTTGTGTCTCCATTAATAATAGCATAATTATGCTCATAAATTCTTTTGTATAGTTCTCTTTTTGTTCTCCCCACATAGAATGATCTGCAGTCTAGACACATTAATAAATAAATAACATTTTTTGATTTACATGCAAACCTCCCTGGGACCTGGACTACTGTTTTCCCTACCAATATTTCACCACTATCAGTAAATAAATATTGGCAGTAATTACAGTTATAACACTTAACCATACCTCTTCTTACCTCAACTTCTTTACCCTTATTAAGTTTACTTTGAAAAAAGTTTTTAAAATGTCTGGCCCTTTATTGTACAAACCTTGGTTCATTTCCTATTTTCTCTGCAATTTCTCTATTTCCCTTAAGAATTCCCCAGTTCCTTCTGACTATATTTCTTATAGTATTGGAATCAGTGCTGTTTTGTATAGCTAAAGCTGGCGTATAGTTATTGTGCGTCTTGTCACTTGCATGGTCATGTTCTACATTATTTATTTTTCTCAATTCATCAGAGAACACCCTTTCTACTACTTCTTGTGGACATCCTCTAATTTTCATTCTTTTTCAAAAATTAGAAGCTTCAAGCTCAAACACTTCATCTTCTTTAGTTAGGTTACTAATCCTTTTTAGTTGTCCCTTAACTATATTTGTCTTAGTCCTTTTAGGATGTAAACTAGAATAATGCAAATACATATTATTCTGAAAATCTTTCTTGAAAATCTTAGAAATAAGTTTATTTTCTTTTTTATATATTGTCAAATCTAAAAAATTAATTTTATCTGCATTATAGTTATGCGTAAATTTTATATAAGAACAAACATTATTAATATAGTTCAAAAAAATCATTTAATTCATTAACAGTGTCATCCCATATTAAAAGGACATCGTCAATAAACCTTAACATCTTAACTATACGTTTGCTATGTTCACTTTCTAATATGTTTGGCTGTTTCCCAACCTTGCATAAACAATTAGAATAGCTAGGGGCTAGGGCAGCACCCATTGCAACACCATTTGTTTGTAAAAATACTTGATCATAAAACTCTAAATACTTACGACTCAAAACTATGTCTATCATCTCCATTAATAGTCCCACTGTATTTGGGGAGAATTCTTTAGATTTTAGTAATTGTACCCTGTTTCCATCCCTTCTTTATTGGGAATCATAGTATACAAGGAATTTATATCTAATGTAACTAATATGTGTGAATCTGAGACACAGATTTCTTCCAATTTTTTTATGCAATTATAACTGTCTTTTATGTAAGTGGTACACTTTGGTACAACCTTTTGTAGATGCTTGTCAACAAACACTGACATTCCCTCTGTTTTACTATTTCTACTAACTACTAGAGGTCTTAACGGTGGAAAGTCAATATTTTTATGGATGTTTGGAATACCAAAGATCCTAGTTAATTTTGGATTGTTGTTAGATACATTTCTTTTCATTTTATCACCAATTGTCCCTGTATAGAACTATTCCTCAATACAAGAATCAATTAAAGAAAATCCCTTTTTTTACCTCAGACATACCCATAGGTCTGTAAAAGTTTGAATCAGATAACATTTCTCTCATTTTACTTTCATATTCACTTCTATCTAACAATACCATAGAACCACCTTTGTCAGCTTTAAAAATCAATACATCTTCATTTTGACTAAAGCGTCAAAGCATTCCTTTTCTTTTTTTGTTAGATTGTAATATCTGAAATTTGTGTCTTTATCTAGCATTTCAAGCATCTGCAGTTCACATACATTAAGAAACATCTCAAATTCTTTGATTAATGGTGAGTTATAGCAGCTAGGTTTATACATTTCACAGTTGCTTTGCATTTGTGATCCAAATATTATACTTAAATTTAACTTCCTTACATAGTCTCTAATTTCATTTATCATAACCAGCTTGTTCGTTCTTTGTGCTGGGGCGAAGTTCCACCCCTTGCTTAATACACAACAATCTTCATATGACAGTTCTTTACTGGATAAATTAATGATTTTGAAATTTTGCAGTACCTAAGTCTTCCAGTATTGTTGTTTCCTGTTCCAGTTCTTCCCTGGACCTTTCCTGCCATACCAGTTATTTTGTGGTTGTTGTTGTTTTTTATTTTATTAATTAGATTTCCCTTTTCCACCATCTGCTGTAACCTGAGCCCATGTTTTTCTTTGATTATCAATCCTTTGATATACTTCCATTACTTGTTTGTTTTCATCTATTAGGTTTCCTTTTACTTGAGATTCAGTTGTCATCGGTTTAGTTGTGTTGGCATCTTTAGTTTTGGGTCTGACTGCTTGTTCAGTAGTTTTAGTTCCTTGTCCGTATCTGAGATCCCCTCTGCTACTCCCAGTGTTAGATTGCTAAATTTCCGCCACAATAACCTGCTGATTATTTTTATTGCTCATTCTTTAAGACCTTCTTACAACATTAGCATCATCATCTGCTACAAAGACATCTCCATTCACTTCTTTGATCACTGAATTACTCTGTAACGTCAGCCCATAGCCTGTGGCCACACCCCCTGCATATTCATTCCTGTCTCTGAAAAACTTCTTTGTTTTTCTTTGACGTGGTGCCTCATTACGTTTTAGTAGGTTTTCTCTGTTTTTCTTTGACGTGGTGCCTCATTACGTTTCAGTAGGTTTTCTTGTATAATGCTCACCTTGCTGTTAAAGTTCTCTAGAGAAGTGTTATCTTTCAATATACTGTAGTTCATTTTTACACAGTAATTTCATCTATTTTAATGTTGTTCGTTTCATGGAGCAATTCTATGTACTGCACTCCCGCCCTCTGGTTAATCTCTAGCCATTTCTCCATGAGTTCTTTAGGCAGATCCCTGCCAGCTGGTAAATTCTTAATTCTTAGTCCCCTCGGGACTTGTTTAACCTTTAGACTGTTGACAAAGCATAAGTTATCCCACTGTAGACGTTTTAATGCAGAGAAATCTTTTTCTAAGGCATGAAAGCATTCTTGCATGTTGGACAAAGGACTCGTAGTTTCTTCACACAAAACACTTCCTTCCATAGAGAAAGGATTAACAGGAGGGGCTAAACATCCATTTAAAATATCTTCTTCACAACTCATATTTAAACCAGCTCTCTGTTGCTTTCTCATGAGAGAGTTTACTGACCCTTATTCATTTATAATAAATGAACCACTCGGGGTATCGTTTAATACACAACCCGCTGATACGGCTGCAAAACTCGTTCCTGGAACAGATCTGCTCTCCATTGCTGACACGCTGCAACAGGCACAAACAATCCAAAGGCAGCAGCAAGCAGATAACTCAAAAACAGAATAAAAAACAAAACACTGTGTCAGCAAGAATTTCAAGTTCGAATTTAATCCAAGCCAGTAATACAATCCAAGCCAGTAGTAAGCACTTTCATCTCTCTTTCGAGAAATATTACGTTGGTTGGAATATTGTTGGCAGGTCAGATTAAATGCCTGTTTCCCTTCAGGATTAAATAATAGGGAAGAATTTAAAATGTATTTGAAAAGGAATGGGTTGAAAAACTAGAAAAGTTTTTATAAGCATAGTTTTATATTTTATGTCTGAGCGTTTTAAGTATTTAAAGTCTGTGTTTTTTATGGTACATCCATTAGTCTGAAGAAGTCTCTAGCACAAGAGACGAAAGTGCTTACTACTGGCCTGGATTGTGTTACTGGCTTGGATTAAATTTGAACTTGAAATTCTTCTTGCTGACAGCATTTTGTTTTTTATATATGATGGAGTACTAACACTATGACAATATGAGCACAGTATATGATGAATTACTAACACAATGATGATATGAGTAGCGTATATGATGAATTACTAACACTATGACAATATGAGTGCCATGTATGACAAATTACTAATAGTATGACAATAGGAGCACCATATATGATGAATTACTAACACTATGAAAATAGGAGAACCATATTTAATGATTTCCTAACACTGTGACAATATGAGTACCGTATATGATGAATTACTAACACTATGACAATGTGATCACCGTATATGACAAATTACTTACACTATGATAATATGAGCACCATATATGATGAATTACTACCACTAGGACAATATGAGCACCATATATGATGAATTACTAACACTATGACAAAATGAGTGCCATACGTAATGAATTACTAACACTATGACAATATGAGCACCATATATGACAAATTACTAACACTATTACCTTATGAGTGCCATATATGACGAATTACTAACACTATGACTATATGAGCACCATATCTGATGAAGTACTAACACTATTACAATATGAGCAACATATATGATGAATTACTAACACTATGACAATATGAGCACTATATATGATGAAGTATTAACACTATGACAATATGAGCACTGTATATGATGAATTACTAACACTATGACAATATGAGCACCGTATATGAAGAATTAGTAACACTGACAATATGAGCACCATATATGATGAAGTACTAACACTATAAAAATAGGAGCACCATATATGAAAAATTACTAACACTATAACAATATGAGTGCCATATATGATGAATTACTAACACTATGACAATGTGAGCACCAAATATGACTAAGTACTAACAATATGCCAATATGAGCACCATATATGATGAATTACTAACACTATGACAATATGAGCACCATATATGATGGAATATTAACACTATGACAATATGAGCACTGTATATGATGAATTACTAACACAATGACAATATGAGCACCATATATGACGCATTACTAAAACTATGACAATATGAGTACGGTATATGATGAATTACTAACACTATGACAATATGAGCACCATATATGATGAAGTACTAACACTATGACAATATGAGCACCATATATGATGAATTACTAACACTATGACAATATGAGCACTGTATATGATGAATTACTAACACTATGACAATATGAGTGCCATATGTAATGAATACTAACACTATGACAATATGAGCACCATACATGACAAATTACTAACACTATGACAATATGCGTACCATATATGATGAAGTACTAACACTATGACAATATGAGTGCCATATATAATGCATACTAACACTATGACAATATGAGCACCATATATGATGAAGTACTAACACTATGACAATATGAGCACCATGTATGATGAAGTATTAACACTATGACAATATGAGCACTGTATATGATGAATTACTAACACAATGACAATATGAGCACCATATATGATGAAGTACTAACACTATGACAATATGAGTACCAGCAAGCTCAGGAAGCTCCTGCCTGGTGCCCTGTAGAATTCCACAGTAGGAGACAGACAAAAGACACACTTTGGAGTGATTAAGTGTCATTTTTTTGCATTTTCTTCCTGCCTTTAGTTAATTCCATGTAAAACACAAATTTTCCAGAGTTTCTGTGATTTAAAAAGCTTGTTTCAGCTACATATTGTGCTTATTTTACTGCCTGCACTTTAACAAAGTAATTTTTTATTCATTAGACAGAAAAGTAATTTTTGTGTTTAAATTACCTGTTTAACTGTTGTAGGCTACACACTCTAGTGTGATAGACATTTCTGTGTATTTAGAGTTTTTTTTTAATTGTATCTGCTTTATTTTCTGAAAAAAAAAACTTCTTTTCCCACCTTTCTAAGCTAGTTTAGTCCAGTTTTCAGGGTAGTGCTGAATTCAAGGCTGTGTTACAAGTTTCTGTGTTTGCCCATACCTTACTTGGATAGAAATAATTTTCTCTGTTGACTGTGAGAGAGGCAGCTTTGAGCAGCCTATCTGTGGTTTTAGCCTAGAAATTAGTAGTTTATTGGCCATTTTGATCTAATTTCTATCTCTTTCATTTCCTTTCTATAAAACCCACATTTGCAAGGTTTTGCACGCCGGGCAGCGCTGATTAGCTAGGGTATAACTATTCCCAGCTCTACAAAGTCTACTCTTCAATTTTTCCCTTGGAACTAGACAAACTTTCAACTTAAGCACTTAGATCATTCACTTCACATCCCGGCACTTGCCCAAAACTCATAGCAAGCACTAATAAACCTTAGCACTAGACTCCTATACTGTAAAGAAGGACAAGGCTCTCGATTTGACCTTACCAGCCATTCAGTAAAACAGTTCACTGTACCTATCCAGGCATGTCCAAAGGGCAGTTTCAGGTGTACTCTCCAGTCCATCTGGTGAATCTGGGCATTTTGAGGCAATGTTACAATTGCCTCATGTACACAGACAACCCTCTCCTCCTTCCACCAAACAGTAATACATGCGAGAGATGCAATTATACAGCCAAACTGGAGGCTAAGCTCTCTCAACCCAAGACTGGACCAGGCAGTCAAGAGGAGAAGGGAATTACTTGCATCACACCACCAGTCTCACATAGACCTATGAAACCACCACTGGCAAAAAACACACATAAATACACAAAAACATACTCGGAGGCTCTAAATAAAAATCTGCAAAAGCAACCGAGACCTCCAAAGCAGACATCCAAGCAACCTCCACCCCCCCAACATAAACCATGAAACACATACTTCACAAAACCCGTGTGCCACACAATCACAGCCCTTAAGGCAAAATAACATACCCAACACACTAGTAATAGGTGACTCTATAGTCAGGCACACTGACGTCCCACTCACTAGGCTGAACAAGGAGAAGGTTACTGTTAGTTGCCTGTCAGGTGCCAGGATCCGCCACATAACACAAGCACTCAGGTCACTCCAGAAAAAGTATAAATATGACTCTGTCATTGCTGTCCATGTTGGTGTGAATGACCTGAGCCATACCTCCCTGGACTACATGAAAAGAGACATGGAGGAGCTCTCTGATCACGTAACCCAGGCTGGTATGACCCTGACCATGAGTAGCATCCTGCCCTCACCAAGAATGATACCATGGTATAGAGAAAAAATTATCAATTTCAACAATTGGCTAAGCTTCTGGTGTCATTCAAAGGGGATCCAGTGTCTGTCAGCCTGGGATGACATGCTTGACAACCCACGCTGCTTTGCTAGAGACAGCTTGCACCTGTCACCCTTAGGCTTTTGAATACTGACCAAGGCTCTTGTCACCCCCATAGTGCCTTTTTTAGGCAAGGCTCAAAATACAAACCCACCGCCGTAAGTAGCACAAGCAACAAAAAACTGAGGGTAATGCTGCTCAATGCCAGAAGTCTAAACCTCAAAATGCATGCACTCGAGGCACTCCTTAGTATGGAGAAAATCAATATATGTGCAGTAACAGAAACCTGGTTTAAGGCTCCAGAGAGCACCCCAGCACTACCAGGCTACAACTCATGCCATACATTTCGGCCACAAAACCCAGACTGAAATACAAAAGGTGGGGGAGTATCCATATTCATCAAGGATACCCACACCTCCAGGTTAGTGGCATAGTACAATGCTTCAGAGATCATCCACGTGCAAATAACAATGGGCAAAACTGCTATTCAAATTATAGCTTGCTACAGATCACCAACCATGTCCCAGGACCCCCACTCCGTATTCCTAGAAACACTGGGAAACATAAAGGTCCTACCAAACACCCTGATATTGGGTGATTTCAATTACCCAAACATTAACTGGGAGAACTACTCAAGTACAAACTCCCTGGCCCAACATTTCCTAGAATTTATAAACTCAAATGCCCTGGATCAATTAGTTAACACCCCCACCAGAGGTGACAACATATTGGACCTGGTCATCACCAACATGGGCGACCGGTGTTCCACACCGGAGTTCAACCCCTCGCTAGTTAGATCTGACCATAAACTAATCACTCTGGATATCCACATTCCGCCACCACCCCCGGTCAAAGAAACCACGGTCAAAAACCTTTCAAAAGCAAACTTCACATTACTTAAGACTGAGGTGGGAAGTTTCAAAGCCCTCATGCTAAAGGCTAATGCTGTCCAAGCATCAAAATCCTTTACTGATGCACTCTACAGGCACCTACAAGAATGCATGCATTGTGCTATCCCAAATAAAACCAAGACTCACTCCTACAAGAAAAGGAAAACCAGTCTGGTGGACCCTGCCATAAACAAGCTATACAATAGAAGGAGGAAACTAGTACAGAAAAGAGTAAAATCCCAAGAAGGGAAGACATCCCTGATCAGTATCAGCAATAAACTACGTTCCCTCATAAAATCACCCAAGGCTAGCTTTGAAAGAAAAATTTCCATGGAATCCAAAGATAACCGCAAGGCATTCTTTAGCTATGTCAAGAATCTAAGTGGCAATTCTCAGATCTATTCGGAGTTAGTACAGAATGGCACAAAATACACTGAACCGATTGATATAGCCAACATCCTGGCAGACAGGTTCAGTGCAAACTTCACCCCCTCACACTCCCAAAAGGGCCCATAACTATACCAGAAGAATGTAGTGCCCCTGAAATCACAGACAGTCAGGTTAAAACAGCCCTCTCCAAAGCCAAAAACACAGCATCAATAGGACTGGATGGTGTCCCAGGCTGCGTCCTACATGAGCTCAAAGATGAACTAACCCCTTACCTAAACACACTGTTCAAACTCATCCTCTCCACAGGCTATGTACCCATAGAGTGGCACACAGCAACAGTTATTCCACTCCAAAAAGTGGAGCCACAACAGACCCCGGGAACTGTCACCCTATAAGCCTGACTAGCTTGGTCTGCAAGACTATGGAGCGCATCATCATGGATCTCATTAACAGAGACATCGGGAACCTCCAAACACTGGACCCTACCCAGTTCAGCTTTGCTAAGGGCAGATCATGCCTCCTAAACCTGGTGGACTTCTTTGAGACAGTTACCAAGGCTATAGATGAGAGAAAAGTGGTCTGCACAGCCTACCTATACCTCGCAAAGGCCTTCTACACCATTCCCCACTCAGGTATTATAGATAAGCTCACCAGCCTGAACATAAACCCCTACATCACAAGATGGGTTGCAAACTGGCTCATGGACAGAACCCACATGGTAAGAGTTGCAGGAGCTAGGTCTGACTCTAAACCGGTTATAAGTGGCATTCCCCAGGGCTCAGTCCTATGACCCCTCTTGTTCGGCATATACTTCTCAGAGGTACAGGCAAGCACAGGAGAACTATGGCTGACTAAGTTAGCAGACGACTGCAAACTAGGGGCTATAATTGACTCTCCAGCTGACATAGACATTCTCCAAAAGGGTCTCACTGAGATAGATACCTGGTGTCAAAACCATGGCCTCAAGCTAAATGCTAAAAAGTGCATAGTCATCCTCGATGGAAAAAACAAAGTACCCACAAACTACCACATAGGTGGTAGCCCCCTAAATACAGAAGTCGTAATAAGGGATCTGGGGACCCAAGTAAATAATAACCTCTCCTTTGATAATCACGTTGCCATAGTGGTTAGAAAATCCTTCTATGTGGCCCACCTAATCACAAAACGGTTTACATCCAGATCGAAAGAGGTCATTGGGCCCCTCTACACATCACTCATCAGATCCATCAGAGAGTACAATGCCCAATTTGGGATGTACCTTACAAGACACCTGCAACAACTGGAAAGACCACAGAAGTTCCTCACCAAGAGGGTCACTGGCCTCAAGCAGATGTCCTATGCAGCTCGACTGAAGAAACTCCAGATGTACTCGGTTGCATACCGCAAACTCAGAGGCGATCTCTGCCTGACATACAAGGCCATGTCCAACCCAGAATTGATGGACGTGCTCCACCTAAAGAAAACCATATCCCCTCAAGCCACATGCTGCAGGGATCTAAACCTCACCACAACAATAAATAGAATATGCTGGAGGGGTGGATTCCTGTTGCAGAGACTTCCCATGCTTTGGAACAAGATTCCAATCTACCTTAGGCAGAGCTCCTCACTAACCCTCTTCAAGAGAAACCTTGATAAGCGGATGGGAAACAGAAAGTTCACCCCAGGGATCACTTCAATGGCTCTGCTGGACAGAGGCACAGGGAACTAATCTTAGGGGGCGGCGAAAGCCAACACATTCCGGCTAGGCTTATAAATGCCTTTGGGCAGATAGCCTAGTACCTACTTATGAACCTATGTATGACGAATTACTAACACCATGACAATAGGAGCACCGTATGTGATGAATTACTAACACTATGACAATATGATTACAGTATATGATGAATTACTAACACTATGACAATATGACCACCATATATAATGAAGTACTAACAGTATGACAATATGAGCACTGTATATGACTTATTTCTAACACTATGACAATATGAGTTTCATATATGACGAATTACTAACACTGACAATATCAGTGCCATAAATGATGAATTACTAACACTATGACAATATGAGCAGCATATATGACAAAGTAGTAACTCTATGACAATATAAGCAACGTATATGATGAATTATAACACTATGACAATATGAGTGCCATATTTGATGAATTACTGACACTATGACAATATGAGCACCATATATGATGAATTCCTAACACTATGACAATATGAGCACTGTATATGATGAATTGCTAACACTATGACAATATGAGCACTGTATATGATGAATTACTAACACTATGACAATGTGAGCACCATGTATAATGAATTACTAATACTATGACAATATGAGCACCATATATGATGAATTTCTAACACTATGACAATATGAGCACTGTATATGATGAATTGCTAACACTATGACAATATGAGCACAGTATATGATGAATTACTAACACTATGACAATATGAGCACTGTATATGATGAAAATCCTTCTATGTGGCCCACCTAATCACAAAAGGGTTTGCATCCAGATCGAAAGAGTTCATTGGTCCCCTCTACGCATCACTCATCAGACCCATCATAGAGTACAATGCCCAATTTGGGATGTACCTTACAAGGCACCTGCAACAACTGGAAAGACTAACACTATGACAGTATCAGCACCATATATGATGAATTACTAACAATATGACAATATAAGTGCCATATATGATGAATTATTAACACTATAACAATATGAGTGCCATATATGACAAATTACTAACACTATGACAATATGAGCACCATATATGACGGAGTTCTAACACTATGACAATATCAGCACAATATATGATGAATTACTAACACTATGACAATATGAGCACCATATATGATGAATTCCTAACACTGTGA
>NC_056740.1:460142786-460145286 GCF_019279795.1 Protopterus annectens
ATAGGAGGTTAATAGGCCATTGCCCCAAGGCCCTGAAAAGCCTGGCCAAGAGTTTAGCCCCTGTATAGACAAGTCAGCACCTGATGGCCCTGCCCAGCAGGGACACGGGTGGGATCCCAGGGATGTGTTTTCTATTTCCCATCCAGTTATCCAGATTGTGCTTAAAAAGGGGTAAAGAGGTACTCTGCTTGATGTGGAGGGGGAGTCTATTCCACCAATGGGGGAGTCTCTGGAACACCAATCTGTCCCACCAACAAGTTCGGTTGATGACCCAGACCAGGTTGAGGCCACACGTGCAGGTTACTCGAGTGGAGCTTGACTTGCGAATATGCAGCAGTTCCATCAAGGAGGGGTCCGTGATTGTCTTGTATGCCAGACAGTGGCCACCTCTGAGGAGTCTGTATGAATCTGAGTAGAGGGATAGGGCTTTTAGCCTATCTGTGTATGGTAGATGTTGGAAACCTTGGATCCTCCTTTTGAGGAACCTCTGTGGTCTCTCCAGTTGCTGCATGTGCTTTGTGAGGTATATGCTGAAAGGGGCATTGTACTCAATAATGAGCCTTATAAGGGAAGAATACAGGGATGTTATGACTTCCTTGTCCTTGGATAAGATACCCTTACTTATGAGGTGGACCATTTAGAAGGCTTTCCATACAATGGAAGCAACATGATGGTCAAAAGCCAGGTTGCTATCAACCTAGGTTCCCCAATCCCTCACGACTGATTGTGTGCTCATGATGTTGTTATTAATGTGATCATTTGTGGGGACATCATCAGGCACCAAGACTGAACTCTAGGGTAAGCCACTTGTTATGGGTTTACTGCTTCAGGTGGCTTACATGGGTTCTATCAGTGAGCCAGTTTGCTACCCATCTGGTAACATATGGATTGATCTCTAGTTGAGAGAGTTTATCTATTATGCCCGAGTGGAGAATAGTGTTGAAGGCTTTGGTCAAGTCAAGGTAGGTGGTGTGCACAGTCTATCCCTTATCCACGGCTTTGGTGACTGTTTCAAAGAAGTTGACCAAATTTAACAGACAGGATGTCCCCTTGATGAGGCCAAATTGTGTGGGATTGAGTGTTTGGAGGTTGCTAATGTCCTTATTAATGAGGTCCATGATAATCGTTCCATGGCCTTGCAGATCAGGGTAGTTAGGCTGATGCGTCTATAATTTCCCGGATCGGTGGGCACTCCATCTTTGTAGAAAGGGATGTCGGTGGCTGTACTTCATTCAGCTGAGACAAAGTCAGTACTCAGGCTTTGATTGAATAGGATGCCTAATGGTGCTGCAGGTTCCTGCCTGAGATCATGTAGGATACAGCTTGAGATGTTATTGGGTCCCATAGAGGCTATATTTCTTGCCTTTGAGAGAGCAGTGATAACCTGTTCCCTAGATATAAGGAGAAGGGGACAGGTACTGGGGATGTCCTGATTTACTGTTGGGGGGAAAGAGGGGGTGAAGTTTTCACTGAATATGTCAGCCAGCAAGTTAGCTATATCGACGGCATTTGTATATGTGGTGTCTTTGATCACCAGTTTTAAACAGATCTGGGTGCTTCTTTTGAGGTTGCAGACATATGTGAAGAAGGCCTTATGATTGTCGCTAGTAGATGTGGCCAATTTAGACTCAGTTTGCTTTAGATGATTTCACTAGTGCTCTTATTTGCTTGTTCAGGCTAAGAAGACATTGCTTCCAGTTGGGCACCTGCTCCTTCTTGGTCTTGGACAGCAATTTTTCCTTTTGTTATAGAGTTTATTTATTGCAGATGTCCACCAGACAAGTTTACTTTTCCTTGAGGAACATGATTTAGTCCCATTGGGTATTCCTGATTCCATACATCTCTATAAATGCTTGTATAGTGCTTTGATATAATTTTAGATGTTGCTACTTGTTCCTACAGAGGAGGAGGGGGCTGTGAAGCTGTTTATACCATCCCTGAAAAGGTTGTAATCAGCTTTGGAGAAGTTTTAATGTTTGCAATGGAAGCTGTTTTATTTAATTTAATTAGCAGGGGTGTGTGTGGGGTGCAGGGGGCTTGACCCCTCCCTGCAAAAATCTAAAGATAACATTTTTATTTGGTTTTAGTGTTTTTTATTTGAATTTCAAAGTTTCAAATCTTTGATCATATGGCCTCGGCCATATGGGCTTTGAAGTTTCGAAACTTCAATAAATTGAAGTAGATCTATATATATATATATATATATATATATATATATATATATATATATATAGTGTGTGTGTGTGTGTAATAAAATTTTGATATCATTTAGTGTAATCACATTTAAAAGAAAAGTGTAGTAGGCTTTAGAGAGTTAAAGCTGGAGTGATTTAGTGAAGGAAGGAATGGGTGCCCTACTTCACTGAGATTCTTCAGGGTGAGACATCATGGCAAGAGAACAGGGTAGTCTTCCTTTTAGAGCATGGAGCCAGTGTGAGGAGGAGACAAAGATATTTCATTACCTCACCATAAGGATTATAGTTGAAGATCTTTGCAGGAG
>NC_056740.1:460150286-460200286 GCF_019279795.1 Protopterus annectens
GTTAGTGTTACCCCACATCAGTCAGTGTGTTACCCCACACTATGTTAGTGTGTTACCCCACACAATGTTAGTCAGTGTGTTACCCCACACCATGCAGTCAGTGTGTTACCCCACACCATGTAACTCACTGTGTTATCCCACACCATGTCAGTGTGTTACCCCACTCCACATCAATGTGTTACTCCATAGCATGCTGTGTGTTACCCCACTCCACATCAGTGAGTGTGTTACCCCACACCATGTTAGTGAGTGTGTTACCCCACACCATGTTAGTGAGTGGGTTACCCCACACCATGCAGTCAGTGTGTTACCCCTCACCATGCAACTCACTGTGTTATCCCACACCATGTCAGTGTGTTACCCGATCCATGTCAATGTGTTACCCCATGGCATGCCATGTGTTACCCCACTCCACATCAGTGAGTGTGTTACCCCACACCATGTCAGTCAGTGTGTTACCCTACATCATGTCAGTCAGTGTTTTACCCCACACCATGTTAGTGTGTTACCCCACATCATGTCAGTCAGTGTGTTACCCCACACCATGAAGTGAGTGTGTTACCCCACACCATATTAGCGAGTGTGTTACCCCACACCATGCAGTCAGTGTGTTAACTCACACCATGTCAGTGTGTTACCCCACACCATGTCAGCCAGTGTGTTACCCCACACCATGTTAGTGTGTTACCCCACACCATGTTAGTGTGTTAACCCACACCATGTCAGTTAGTGTATTACCCCACACCATGTCAGTCAGTGTGTTACCCCACATCATGCAGTCAGTGTGTTACCCCACACCATGTCAGTGTGTTACCCCACACCATGTCAGTTATACCCCACACCATGTTAGTGTGTTACCCCACACCATGTTGTCAGTGTGTTACCCCACACCACGTCAGTCATACCCCATACCATGTTAGTGTGTTACCCCACACCTTGTTGTCAGTGTATTACTCCACACCATGTTAGTGTGTTACCCCACACCAAGTTAGTCAGTGTATTACCTCACACCATATTAGTCTGTTACCCCACACCATGTCAGTGAGTGTGTTACCCCACACTATGTTAGTGTGTTACTCCACACCATGTTAGTTTGTTACCCCACATCATGTTAGTGTGTTACCCCACACCACTTCAGAGTGTGTTACCCCACACCATGCAGTCAGTGTGTTACCCCACACCATGTCAGTCAGTGTGTTACCCCACACCACGTCAGTCATACCCCACACCATGTTAGTGTGTTACCCCACACCACGTCAGTTTGTGTGTTACCCCACACCATGTTAGTGTGTTACCCCACACCATGTTAGTTTGTTACCCCACAACATGTTAGTGTGTTACCCCACACCACTTCAGTGTGTTACCCCACACCATGCTAGTGTTACCCCACACCATGTTAGTGTGTTACCCCACACCATGTTAGTGTATTACCCCACAATATGTTAGTGTGTTACCCCACAACACATCAGTGAGTGTGTTACCCCACATCATGTTAGTGTTACCCCACACCACTTCAGAGTGTGTTACCCCACACCTTGTTGTCAGTGTATTACCCCACACCATGTTAGTCTGTTACCCCACACCAAGTTAGTCAGTGTATTACCCCACACCATAGTAGTGTGTTACCCCACACCACGTCAGTGAGTGTGTTACCCCACACTATGTTAGTGTGTTACCCCACACCATGTTAGTTACCCCACACCATGTTAGTTTGTTACCTCACACCATGTTAGTGTTACCCCACACCATGTTAGTGTGTTACCTCACACCATGTTAGTGTGTTACCACTCACCATGTTAGTGTGTTACCCCACACCATGTTAGTCAGTGTGTTACCCCACACCATGTTAGTGTATTACCCCACAACATGTTAGTGTGTTATCCCACACCACTTCAGCGTGTGTTACCCCACACCATGTTAGTGTGTTACCCCACACCATGTCAGTCAGTGTATTACCCCACATCATGCAGTCAGTGTGTTACCCCACACCATGTTGTCAGTGTGTTACCCCACACCACGTCAAGTCATACCCTGTACCATGTTAGTGTGTTACCCCACACCTTGTTGCCAGTGAATTAGCCCACACCATGTTAGTGTGTTACCCCACATCAAGTTAGTCAGTGTATTAGCCCACACCATATTAGTGTGTTACCCCACACCATGTCAGTGAGTGTGTTACCCCACACCATGTTAGTGTGTTACCCCACACCATGTTAGTGTGTTACCTCACACCACTTCAGAGTGTGTTACCCCACACCATGTTAGTGTTACCCCACACCATGTTAGTGTGTTACCTCACACCATGTTAGTGTGTTACCCCTCACCATGTTAGTGTGTTACCTCACACCATGTTAGTCAGTGTGTTACCCCACACCATGTTAGTGTATTACCCCACAACATCTTAGTGTGTTACCCCACACCACATCAGTGAGTGTGTTACCCCACATCATGTTAGTGTTGCCCCACACCACTTCAGAGTGTGTTACCCCACACCATGTTAGTGTGTTACTCCACACCATGTTAGTTTGTTACCCCACATCATGTTAGTGTGTTACCCCACACCACTTCAGAGTGTGTTACCCCACACCATGTTAGTGTGTTACTTCACACCATGTTAGTGTGTTACCCCTCACCATGTTAGTGTGTTACCCCACACCATGTTAGTGTATTACCCCACGTGTTAGTGTGTTACTCCACACCACATCAGTGAGTGTGTTACCCCACATCATGTTAGTGTGTTACCCCACACCACTTCAGAGTGTGTTACCCCAAACCATGTTAGTGTGTTACCCCACACCATGTCAGTGTATTACCCCACATCATGCAGTGTGTTACCCTACACCATGTCAGTCAGTGTGTTACCCCACACCATGCAGTCAGTGTGTTACCCCACACCATGCAGTCAGTGTTACCCCACACCATGTCAGTTGGTGTGTTACCCCACACCACGTCAGTTATACCCCACACCATGTTAGTGTGTTACCCCACACCACGTCAGTGAGTGTGTTACCTCACACCATGTTAGTGTGTTACCCCACACCATGTTAGTTTGTTACCCCACACCATGTTAGTGCGTTACCCCACACCACTTCAGAGTGTGTTACCCCACACCATGTTAGTGTTACCCCACACCATGTTAGTGTGTTACCCCACACCATGTTAGTGTATTACCCCACAATATGTTAGTGTGTTACCCCACAACACATCATTGAGTGTGTTACCCCACATCATGTTAGTGTTACCCCACACCACTTCAGAGTGTGTTACCCCACACCTTGTTGTCAGTGTATTACCCCACACCATGTTAGTCTGTTACCCCACTCCAAGTTAGTCAGTGTATTACCCACACCATATTAGTGTGTTACCCCACACCACGTCAGTGAATGTGTTACTCCACACCATGTTAGTGTGTTACCCCACACCATGTTAGTGTGTTACCCCACACCATGTTAGTTTGTTACCCCACACCATGTTAGTGTGTTACCTCACAGCATGTTAGTGTGTTACCCCTCACCATGTTAGTGTGTTACCCCTCACCATGTTAGTGTGTTACCCCACACCATGTTAGTCAGTGTGTTACCCCACACCATGTTAGTGTATTACCCCACAACATGTTAGTGTGTTATCCCACACCACATCAGTGAGTGTGTTACCCCACATCATGTTAGTGTGTTACCCCACACCACTTCAGCGGGTGTTACCCCACACCATGTTAGTGTGTTACCCCACACCATGTCAGTCAGTGTATTACCCCACATCATGCAGTCAGTGTGTTACCCCACACCATGTTGTCAGTGTGTTACCCCACACCATGTCAAGTCATACCCTGTACCATGTTAGTGTGTTACCCCACACCTTGTTGCCAGTGAATTAGCCCACACCATGTTAGTGTGTTACCCCACACCAAGTTAGTCAGTGTATTAGCCCACACCATATTAGTGTGTTACCCCACACCATGTCAGTGAGTGTGTTACCCCACACCATGTTAGTGTGTTACCCCACACCATGTTAGTGTGTTACCTCACACCATTTCAGAGTGTGTTACCCCACACCATGTTAGTGTTACCCCACACCATGTTAGTGTGTTACCTCACACCATGTTAGTGTGTTACCCCTCACCATGTTAGTGTGTTACCTCACACCATGTTAGTCAGTGTGTTACCCCACACCATGTTAGTGTATTACCCCACAACATGTTAGTGTGTTACCCCACACCACATCAGTGAGTGTGTTACCCCACATCATGTTAGTGTTACCCCACACTACTTCAGAGTGCGTTACCCCACACCATGTTAGTGTTACCCCACACCACATCAGCGAGTGTGTTACCCCACACCATGTTAGTGTTACCCCACACCACATCAGTGAGTGTGTTACCCCACACCATGTTAGTGTTACCCCACATCATGTTAGTGTTACCCCACACCATGTTAGTCATCTCCAGTACCTTAGTTAACCTTCTTACTTCCCTTGTAGTTTCTTTCTTCCCTTCCTTCCCCAATTTTCACTTTACGAAAAATGGGACCCTGTCCTATAAAAACTAATTTCCCTCCCTCTCTACCTCAGTCCTTTTTGTTTCTTATTTGTTCACCTTCAGTTCTATCCTCTGCTTGCTTCTCCTTTTTATCTCTGTTTTATACTCCAATTTCCAACATTTAATTTGGTCACAAAAATATAAACAGACCACACACGTGCAAAAAGGGCTTCTAAATCACTTAACTTTCTTGGGTCACAAAGACAACCTTAGATGCTGATTAATACCTATCCACAAATGTCACTGCTCATTGGATAGTATAAATGAACTCCAATTAATATCATGTTTTACATACACTGCCATTAGCTGTGTACATGAGGTGAATGCCATTACGCCCCAGCATGCAAACACAAAAAGGGTAAAGCATAGGCTTGTTTTGTTAATGGCATGTCAGGGAATGTTAGTGCATAGAATGGAGGGTTCAAATCCCCTCAGGGTTGCATGGAATTTTGTGACTTTTCTGCTTCCATTTTGTAAATGTGTAACATTCACTCTCTGTATGCTTCCAGATATCTACTGTGTTACTGCTTCTGTTTCTCTGCAAGTTGAATAGGTATATATTCTTCATGATATTTACATTATAGGTTCATAGGTGTTTACTATGCTAATGACCACGTGGGCCTTTTTGAGCCTAGCCATGCATCCCAAATCATTAACAAGTTCATGTATCCTCGATAAGTGTAAGCAGGGGCTTAGGAGATGAACCATTTACAGGCTGCCTGTGACCATTAGAGACATAGGACCCAAACCAGGGATGAATTTCCTGTTCCCCATTCAATTGTCTAAGTTGCACTTGAAATGGGTTTCGGAGGAACTCTGCTTCACTCAGATGATGACCCTGTTCCAGAGAAAGGGTAGTCTCTGGGACACATACGTGTCTCTCCAGCAGGTCCTATTTATATCACAAGCAATGTTTAAGTGTTTAGAATGGGTAATTTTGCTGATCTTTGTTTGGCGGATATGCAGGAGCCCAATCAGAGTGGGGTCTGACAATGCCTTGTATGTCAGTCATAGATTTTCCCCAACAGCCTGTAGGAGACAAAACACAGGGATAGTTACTTATGCCCTGCATTCTTTTAGTCAGGACCCTCTGTGGACATTGCAGTTGTTGGATATGCTTGTCTAGGTACATACCAAATGGGGCATTGTACTCAAGGCTAGGGCTGATGAATGCCTAATATAGTGGAACAATGACTTTCTTGGACCTAGATGCCTTACCTTTGTTCATAAGTTGCATAACATAAAATGATTTCCTCACTAGTTTAGACGCATGATAGTCAAAGGCTAGATTACTGTCTATGTCTGTCACCAAGTCCCTGACTACTTGGTTGACACTTAGGTGTGTATTGTCAATATGATAGTTACGAGGAGTGGATGACTTTATGAAGGATACTGTTATATATTTCTTGACATTTAGTTTTAGTCCATGGCTCTGACACAAGTTATTTATCTGTGTCAGCCCTTCCTGGAGAACATTTGTGTTGGTAGAGGATTCTATAACGGCTCCTAATTTGCAGTCATCTGCAAAGTTAGTCAGCCAGAGGTCATTGACATTGGCCTTGACTTCAGAGAAATAAAGGCCAAAAAGGAGCTGTCCCAGGACCAATTCATGGGGGACTCTACTTGTGACTGGCCTCTTTGTAGAGGTGGACTCCACTGTTCTAACTTCCTGGGTCTTGACTATGAGCCAGCTGGCTGTCCACTGAGTGGCATAAGGGTCTATAGCTAATCCCTTGAGTTTATCAACAGTGCCTGAGCCGGATATTTTGTCAAATGTTTTGGCCAAGTCAAGGTAGGCAGTGTGAACCGTTCTTCCCTTAGCCATTGCTTTGGTGACCTTCGCAGTGAAATACACCAGGTTGAGTAGGCATAGCCTGTCTTGATGAAACCAAATTGGGCTGGGTCCAGTATCTGGAGGTTTTCTATATCATTACTGAGCATCTCCATGATGATTCATTCCATGGCCTTGTATATGAGACAATTGAGACTTGGGTCTGTAGCTTTAAGGATCTATAGGGGGCCCACTTTCGACAGAGGGGTGACTGTTGTTCTCCACTCCTGAGGCATAAAGCCTCTTTGTATGCTACAGTTAAATAGCGATTCAACAGGGCCTGATAGGCTATTTAGAATGCATTCTGGAATATTGTGTGGGCCCATTGGTGCAGTGTTCTTGGCCTTAAAAGGGAGCATTGTGGATCTGTTCCATAGAGATAATAGTGCGAGTTATATTTCATATTTTTTCCTGAGGGAATGTTGAGGGGGAGAGAGGGATTACATTAGAACTGAATTTGTCTGCTAGTAGGGTCGCTATATCTTCTGTCCCATTATAGCTGACTCCATTAATAATTATATCTGCACACAATTGTGTATTGCCTTTGACGTTGCAGAAGAAGTTATAAAGAAACTCCTTCTGAAATTGAAGCCATGCACTAATGCTCCTGATAACATCCCTTCTTACTTTCTTAGCATAGCTGCTGAAGCAATTGCCTACCCCATTAGCATTTTAATCAACCGCTCTATCCAAGAATGTATAGTACCCATAATCTGGAAACAGGCCTTTATCATACCCTTACATAAAGATGGCAACAATAACAATGTTACTAATTTCCGTCCCATTGCTATCCTGTCTCCCATTTCTAAACTCCTAGAAAAGTGTGTCCAACTTCAACTCCTACCACATCTCTTAGATAATCACCTTCTAACTCCCACACAACATGGATTCAGACCAAATCATAGCACTATGACAGCCCACCTCTCCTTCCTTGAAACTGTAAATAAAGCCTGTGACTCTGGCCTAATTGTTTCTACCCTACTAGTTGACATCTCTAAGGCCTTTGACACTGTCTCACACAGCTTGCTTTTAACTAAACTCTCAAAACTTAACCTATCTCCCTCCTCTTTGAATTGGTTCACCAGCTACTTATCCAATAGATATCAAGCAGCAAAATGGAAAAAGGCCACCTCCTCATTTCTTAATACCCCTACCGGAGTTCCCCAAGGCTCCATACTGGGTCCCCTTCTCTTCAATATATTTATAAATGATTTCTGCAAATCTATCCCATTCTCAAACATCATCCAATATGCAAATGATTCAGCTATTATCTGCTCTGCCACATCTATCCCCACACTCCTAAAACTTACGCAAGATGCTTTTTCAACCACAGAGCAATGGATGAAAAGAAATCATCTAGCATTCAATGCTTCTAAAACCAAATTAATGGTATTTACCCCTCTAAAGTCACTCCTTTCGATATAAACACATTCTTGATTACTAGTCAAAATAACTCACCGCTGGAACTGGTGTCAGAGACCAAGTTACTTGGGGTCCAAATTGATAGCCAGCTCAAATTCAACTCCCACCTACAACTAAATATCAAAACTCCCCATCAAAATCTAGGTATGCTCTATTGACAAAATCACTGCTTTACACCTGCCACTAAAATCACTCTCTCTACTTCCTTTCTTATCCCCTCCCTTTTCTATGGAGCTCCACTCCTAACTAACCTACAGACCTCTCTAAAAAACAACTTTCCTCTTACTACAACAAAATCGCCAAATTCGCTACCAGCCTAAAAGTCCTCCACCCACCACTGTTCCCCTCTGCAAAAACTAAACTGGCTAGAACTACCCAATCATCTCACCTACAATCAACTAACTCTTGCCCACAAGCTCATTCTCAACCCCTCTCTCTGTCCCTCCCTTTCTTCTGCCTTTAAAATGCACCTAGCTGATAGAGTATTAAGGTCAAACAATCAAAATCTATTAGAAGTGTACAAACCAACTCATCCCCCAGGCAAAAACCTTCTATCCTATGGCCTAGATTACCTCTGGAACTCCATACCACCGTCCATTCGCACCACCTCTAACCATTTTAATTTCAAAAGATCTCTTCATTCACATCTAGTATCCCAGTGGGAATGCTCTTGCCCCCACCCCACATAACTAACACTGGCTATTTTTATCTTCCTTCTTCCCCTGTTTACTCCAGCAAGTTTCCTTATTATGTTCCCCTAGCACACACATTACTATTCCTATGGTATTTGTTTCCTTATTATGTTCCCCTAGCACACACATTATTATTCCTATGGTATTTGTTTCCTTATTATGTTCCCCTAGCACTCACATTACTATTCCTATGGTATTTATTTCCTTATTATTTTCCCATAGCACACACATTACTATTCCTATGGTATTTGTTTCCTTATTATGTTCCCTAGCACACACATTATTATTCCTATGGTATTTGTTTCCTTATTATGTTCCCCTAGCACACACATTACTATTCCTATGGTATTTGTTTCCTTATTATGTTCCCCTAGCACACACATTACTATTCCTATGGTATTTGTTTCCTTATTATGTTCCCCTAGCACACACATTATTATTCCTATGGTATTTGTTTCCTTATTATGTTCCCCTAGCACACACATTACTATTCCTATGGTATTTGTTTCCTTATTATTTTCCCATAGCACACACATTACTATTCCTATGGTATTTGTTTCCTTATTATGTTCCCATAGCACACACATTATTATTCCTATGGTATTTGTTTCCTTATTATGTTCCCCTAGCACACACATTACTATTCCTATGGTATTTGTTTCCTTATTATGTTCCCCTAGCACACACATTACTATTCCTATGGTATTTGTTTCCTTATTATGTTCCCCTAGCACACACATTACTATTCCTATGGTATTTGTTTCCTTATTATGTTCCCCTAGCACACACATTACTATTCCTATGGTATTTGTTTCCTTATTATGTTCCCCTAGCACACACATTACTATTCCTATGGTATTTGTTTCCTTATTATGTTCCCTAGCACACACATTATTATTCCTATGGTATTTGTTTCCTTATTATGTTCCCTAGCACACACATTACTATTCCTATGGTATTTGTTTCCTTATTATGTTCCCCTAGCACACACATTATTATTCCTATGGTATTTGTTTCCTTATTATGTTCCCCTAGCACACACATTACTATTCCTATGGTATTTGTTTCCTTATTATGTTCCCCTAGCACACACATTACTATTCCTATGGTATTTGTTTCCTTATTATGTTCCCCTAGCACACACATTACTATTCCTATGGTATTTGTTTCCTTATTATGTTCCCCTAGCACACACATTACTATTCCTATGGTATTTGTTTCCTTATTATGTTCCCTAGCACACACATTATTATTCCTATGGTATTTGTTTCCTTATTATGTTCCCTAGCACACACATTACTATTCCTATGGTATTTGTTTCCTTATTATGTTCCCCTAGCACACACATTACTATTCCTATGGTATTTGTTTCCTTATTATGTTCCCCTAGCACACACATTACTATTCCTATGGTATTTGTTTCCTTATTATGTTCCCCTAGCACACACATTACTATTCCTATGGTATTTGTTTCCTTATTATGTTCCCCTAGCACACACATTACTATTCCTATGGTATTTGTTTCCTTATTATGTTCCCCTAGCACACACATTACTATTCCTATGGTATTTGTTTCCTTATTATGTTCCCCTAGCACACACATTACTATTCCTATGGTATTTGTTTCCTTATTATGTTCCCCTAGCACACACATTACTATTCCTATGGTATTTGTTTCCTTATTATGTTCCCCTAGCACACACATTACTATTCCTATGGTATTTGTTTCCTTATTATGTTCCCCTAGCACACATTACTATTCCTATGGTATTTGTTTCCTTATTATGTTCCCCTAGCACACACATTACTATTCCTATGGTATTTGTTTCCTTATTATGTTCCCCTAGCACACACATTACTATTCCTATGGTATTTGTTTCCTTATTATGTTCCCCTAGCACACACATTACTATTCCTATGGTATTTGTTTCCTTATTATGTTCCCTAGCACACACATTACTATTCCTATGGTATTTGTTTCCTTATTATGTTCCCCTAGCACACACATTATTATTCCTATGGTATTTGTTTCCTTATTATGTTCCCCTAGCACACACATTACTATTCCTATGGTATTTGTTTCCTTATTATGTTCCCCTAGCACACACATTACTATTCCTATGGTATTTGTTTCCTTATTATGTTCCCCTAGCACACACATTACTATTCCTATGGTATTTGTTTCCTTATTATGTTCCCCTAGCACACACATTACTATTCCTATGGTATTTGTTTCCTTATTATGTTCCCCTAGCACACACATTACTATTCCTATGGTATTTGTTTCCTTATTATGTTCCCCTAGCACACACATTACTATTCCTATGGTATTTGTTTCCTTATTATGTTCCCCTAGCACACACATTACTATTCCTATGGTATTTGTTTCCTTATTATGTTCCTTAGCACACACATTACTATTCCTATGGTATTTGTTTCCTTATTATGTTCCCCTAGCACACACATTATTATTCCTATGGTATTTGTTTCCTTATTATGTTCCCCTAGCACACACATTACTATTCCTATGGTATTTGTTTCCTTATTATGTTCCCTAGCACACACATTACTATTCCTATGGTATTTGTTTCCTTATTATGTTCCCCTAGCACACACATTACTATTCCTATGGTATTTGTTTCCTTATTATGTTCCCCTAGCACACACATTACTATTCCTATGGTATTTGTTTCCTTATTATGTTCCCCTAGCACACACATTACTATTCCTATGGTATTTGTTTCCTTATTATGTTCCCCTAGCACACACATTACTATTCCTATGGTATTTGTTTCCTTATTATGTTCCCCTAGCACACACATTACTATTCCTATGGTATTTGTTTCCTTATTATGTTCCCCTAGCACACATTATTATTCCTATGGTATTTGTTTCCTTATTATGTTCCCCTAGCACACACATTACTATTCCTATGGTATTTGTTTCCTTATTATGTTCCCCTAGCACACACATTATTATTCCTATGGTATTTGTTTCCTTATTATGTTCCCCTAGCACACACATTACTATTCCTATGGTATTTGTTTCCTTATTATGTTCCCCTAGCACACACATTACTATTCCTATGGTATTTGTTTCCTTATTATGTTCCCCTAGCACACACATTACTATTCCTATGGTATTTGTTTCCTTATTATGTTCCCCTAGCACACACATTACTATTCCTATGGTATTTGTTTCCTTATTATGTTCCCCTAGCACACATTATTATTCCTATGGTATTTGTTTCCTTATTATGTTCCCCTAGCACACACATTACTATTCCTATGGTATTTGTTTCCTTATTATGTTCCCCTAGCACACACATTACTATTCCTATGGTATTTGTTTCCTTATTATGTTCCTTAGCACACACATTACTATTCCTATGGTATTTGTTTCCTTATTATGTTCCCTAGCACACACATTACTATTCCTATGGTATTTGTTTCCTTATTATGTTCCCCTAGCACACACATTACTATTCCTATGGTATTTGTTTCCTTATTATGTTCCCCTAGCACACACATTACTATTCCTATGGTATTTGTTTCCTTATTATGTTCCCATAGCACACACATTACTATTCCTATGGTATTTGTTTCCTTATTATGTTCCCCTAGCACACACATTATTATTCCTATGGTATTTGTTTCCTTATTATGTTCCCCTAGCACACACATTACTATTCCTATGGTATTTGTTTCCTTATTATGTTCCCCTAGCACACACATTACTATTCCTATGGTATTTGTTTCCTTATTATGTTCCCCTAGCACACACATTACTATTCCTATGGTATTTGTTTCCTTATTATGTTCCCCTAGCACACACATTACTATTCCTATGGTATTTGTTTCCTTATTATGTTCCCCTAGCACACACATTACTATTCCTATGGTATTTGTTTCCTTATTATGTTCCCCTAGCACACACATTATTATTCCTATGGTATTTGTTTCCTTATTATGTTCCCTAGCACACACATTACTATTCCTATGGTATTTGTTTCCTTATTATGTTCCCTAGCACACACATTATTATTCCTATGGTATTTGTTTCCTTATTATGTTCCCTAGCACACACATTATTATTCCTATGGTATTTGTTTCCTTATTATGTTCCCCTAGCACACACATTACTATTCCTATGGTATTTGTTTCCTTATTATGTTCCCCTAGCACACATTACTATTCCTATGGTATTTGTTTCCTTATTATGTTCCCCAACACACACATTACTATTCCTATGGTATTTGTTTCCTTATTATGTTCCCTAGCACACACATTACTATTCCTATGGTATTTGTTTCCTTATTATGTTCCCCTAGCACACACATTACTATTCCTATGGTATTTGTTTCCTTATTATGTTCCCCTAGCACACACATTATTATTCCTATGGTATTTGTTTCCTTATTATGTTCCCCTAGCACACACATTACTATTCCTATGGTATTTGTTTCCTTATTATGTTCCCCTAGCACACACATTACTATTCCTATGGTATTTGTTTCCTTATTATGTTCCCCTAGCACACACATTACTATTCCTATGGTATTTGTTTCCTTATTATGTTCCCTAGCACACACATTACTATTCCTATGGTATTTGTTTCCTTATTATGTTCCCCTAGCACACACATTACTATTCCTATGGTATTTGTTTCCTTATTATGTTCCCCTAGCACACACATTACTATTCCTATGGTATTTGTTTCCTTATTATGTTCCCCTAGCACACACATTATTATTCCTATGGTATTTGTTTCCTTATTATGTTCCCCTAGCACACACATTACTATTCCTATGGTATTTGTTTCCTTATTATGTTCCCTAGCACACACATTATTATTCCTATGGTATTTGTTTCCTTATTATGTTCCCTAGCACACACATTATTATTCCTATGGTATTTGTTTCCTTATTATGTTCCCCAACACACACATTACTATTCCTATGGTATTTGTTTCCTTATTATGTTCCCTAGCACACACATTATTATTCCTATGGTATTTGTTTCCTTATTATGTTCCCTAGCACACACATTACTATTCCTATGGTATTTGTTTCCTTATTATGTTCCCTAGCACACACATTACTATTCCTATGGTATTTGTTTCCTTATTATGTTCCCTAGCACACACATTATTATTCCTATGGTATTTGTTTCCTTATTATGTTCCCCTAGCACACACATTACTATTCCTATGGTATTTGTTTCCTTATTATGTTCCCTAGCACACACATTATTATTCCTATGGTATTTGTTTCCTTATTATGTTCCCCTAGCACACACATTATTATTCCTATGGTATTTGTTTCCTTATTATGTTCCCCTAGCACACACATTACTATTCCTATGGTATTTGTTTCCTTATTATGTTCCCCTAGCACACACATTATTATTCCTATGGTATTTGTTTCCTTATTATGTTCCCCTAGCACACACATTACTATTCCTATGGTATTTGTTTCCTTATTATGTTCCCTAGCACACACATTATTATTCCTATGGTATTTGTTTCCTTATTATGTTCCCCTAGCACACACATTACTATTCCTATGGTATTTGTTTCCTTATTATGTTCCCTAGCACACACATTATTATTCCTATGGTATTTGTTTCCTTATTATGTTCCCCTAGCACACACATTACTATTCCTATGGTATTTGTTTCCTTATTATGTTCCCTAGCACACACATTACTATTCCTATGGTATTTGTTTCCTTATTATGTTCCCCTAGCACACACATTACTATTCCTATGGTATTTGTTTCCTTATTATGTTCCCTAGCACACACATTACTATTCCTATGGTATTTGTTTCCTTATTATGTTCCCTAGCACACACATTACTATTCCTATGGTATTTGTTTCCTTATTATGTTCCCCTAGCACACACATTATTATTCCTATGGTATTTGTTTCCTTATTATGTTCCCCTAGCACACACATTATTATTCCTATGGTATTTGTTTCCTTATTATGTTCCCCTAGCACACACATTATTATTCCTATGGTATTTGTTTCCTTATTATGTTCCCCTAGCACACACATTATTATTCCTATGGTATTTGTTTCCTTATTATGTTCCCTAGCACACACATTACTATTCCTATGGTATTTGTTTCCTTATTATGTTCCCTAGCACACACATTACTATTCCTATGGTATTTGTTTCCTTATTATGTTCCCCCCACACACATTACTATTCCTATGGTATTTGTTTCCTTATTATGTTCCCTAGCACACACATTACTATTCCTATGGTATTTGTTTCCTTATTATGTTCCCCTAGCACACACATTATTATTCCTATGGTATTTGTTTCCTTATTATGTTCCCTAGCACACACATTATTATTCCTATGGTATTTGTTTCCTTATTATGTTCCCCCCAACACACATTACTATTCCTATGGTATTTGTTTCCTTATTATGTTCCCTAGCACACACATTACTATTCCTATGGTATTTGTTTCCTTATTATGTTCCCTAGCACACACATTACTATTCCTATGGTATTTGTTTCCTTATTATGTTCCCGTAGCACACACATTACTATTCCTATGGTATTTGTTTCCTTATTATGTTCCCCAACACACACATTATTATTCCTATGGTATTTGTTTCCTTATTATGTTCCCCTAGCACACACATTATTATTCCTATGGTATTTGTTTCCTTATTATGTTCCCTAGCACACACATTACTATTCCTATGGTATTTGTTTCCTTATTATTTCCCCCTAGCACACACATTACTATTCCTATGGTATTTCTTTCCTTATTATGTTCCTAGCACACACATTATTATTCCTATGGTATTTGTTTCCTTATTATGTTCCCCTAGCACACACATTATTATTCCTATGGTATTTGTTTCCTTATTATGTTCCCCTAGCACACACATTATTATTCCTATGGTATTTGTTTCCTTATTATGTTCCCCTAGCACACACATTACTATTCCTATGGTATTTGTTTCCTTATTATGTTCCCTAGCACACACATTACTATTCCTATGGTATTTGTTTCCTTATTATGTTCCCCTAGCACACACATTACTATTCCTATGGTATTTGTTTCCTTATTATGTTCCCCTAGCACACACATTATTATTCCTATGGTATTTGTTTCCTTATTATGTTCCCCTAGCACACACATTACTATTCCTATGGTATTTGTTTCCTTATTATGTTCCCCTAGCACACACATTACTATTCCTATGGTATTTGTTTCCTTATTATGTTCCCCTAGCACACACATTACTATTCCTATGGTATTTGTTTCCTTATTATGTTCCCCTAGCACACACATTATTATTCCTATGGTATTTGTTTCCTTATTATGTTCCCCTAGCACACACATTACTATTCCTATGGTATTTGTTTCCTTATTATGTTCCCCTAGCACACACATTATTATTCCTATGGTATTTGTTTCCTTATTATGTTCCCCTAGCACACACATTACTATTCCTATGGTATTTGTTTCCTTATTATGTTCCCCTAGCACACACATTACTATTCCTATGGTATTTGTTTCCTTATTATGTTCCCCTAGCACACACATTACTATTCCTATGGTATTTGTTTCCTTATTATGTTCCCTAGCACACACATTACTATTCCTATGGTATTTGTTTCCTTATTATGTTCCCTAGCACACACATTATTATTCCTATGGTATTTGTTTCCTTATTATGTTCCCCTAGCACACACATTACTATTCCTATGGTATTTGTTTCCTTATTATGTTCCCTAGCACACACATTACTATTCCTATGGTATTTGTTTCCTTATTATGTTCCCTAGCACACACATTATTATTCCTATGGTATTTGTTTCCTTATTATGTTCCCATAGCACACACATTACTATTCCTATGGTATTTGTTTCCTTATTATGTTCCCTAGCACACACATTACTATTCCTATGGTATTTGTTTCCTTATTATGTTCCCCTAGCACACACATTACTATTCCTATGGTATTTGTTTCCTTATTATGTCCCCCTAGCACACACATTATTATTCCTATGGTATTTGTTTCCTTATTATGTTCCCCTAGCACACACATTACTATTCCTATGGTATTTGTTTCCTTATTATGTTCCCATAGCACACACATTATTATTCCTATGGTATTTGTTTCCTTATTATGTTCCCCTAGCACACACATTACTATTCCTATGGTATTTGTTTCCTTATTATGTTCCCCTAGCACACACATTACTATTCCTATGGTATTTGTTTCCTTATTATGTTCCCCTAGCACACACATTACTATTCCTATGGTATTTGTTTCCTTATTATGTTCCCTAGCACACACATTACTATTCCTATGGTATTTGTTTCCTTATTATGTTCCCTAGCACACACATTATTATTCCTATGGTATTTGTTTCCTTATTATGTTCCCCTAGCACACATTACTATTCCTATGGTATTTGTTTCCTTATTATGTTCCCCTAGCACACACATTACTATTCCTATGGTATTTGTTTCCTTATTCTGTTCCCATAGCACACACATTAGTATTCCTACGGTATTTGTTTCCTTATTATGTTCCCATAGCACACACATTACTATTCCTATGGTATTTGTTTCCTTATTATTTTCCCCTAGCACACACATTATTATTCCTATGGTATTTGTTTCCTTATTCTGTTCCCATAGCACACACATTAGTATTCCTACGGTATTTGTTTCCTTATTATGTTCCCATAGCACACACATTACTATTCCTATGGTATTTGTTTCCTTATTATTTTCCCTAGCACACACATTATTATTCCTATGGTATTTGTTTCCTTATTATTTTCCCATAGCACACACATTACTATTCCTATGGTATTTGTTTCCTTATTATGTTCCCTAGCACACACATTACTATTCCTATGGTATTTGTTTCCTTATTATGTTCCCCTAGCACACACATTACTATTCCTATGGTATTTGTTTCCTTATTATGTTCCCTAGCACACACATTATTATTCCTATGGTATTTGTTTCCTTATTATGTTCCCCTAGCACACATTACTATTCCTATGGTATTTGTTTCCTTATTATGTTCCCATAGCACACACATTATTATTCCTATGGTATTTGTTTCCTTATTATTTTCCCCTAGCACACACATTACTATTCCTATGGTATTTGTTTCCTTATTATTTCCCCTAGCACACACATTACTATTCCTATGGTATTTGTTTCCTTATTATGTTCCCCTAGCACACACATTACTATTCCTATGGTATTTGTTTCCTTATTATGTTCCCCTAGCACACACATTACTATTCCTATGGTATTTGTTTCCTTATTATGTTCCTATAGCACACACATTACTATTCCTATGGTATTTGTTTCCTTATTATGTTCCCTAGCACACACATTATTATTCCTATGGTATTTGTTTCCTTATTATGTTCCCCTAGCACACACATTACTATTCCTGTGGTATTTGTTTCCTTATTATGTTCCCCTAGCACACACATTACTATTCCTATGGTATTTGTTTCCTTATTATGTTCCCCTAGCACACACATTATTATTCCTATGGTATTTGTTTCCTTATTATGTTCCCCTAGCACACACATTATTATTCCTATGGTATTTGTTTCCTTATTATTTTCCCATAGCACACACATTACTATTCCTATGGTATTTGTTTCCTTATTATGTTCCCCTAGCACACACATTATTATTTCTATGGTATGTGTTTCCTTATTATGTTCCCCTAGCACACACATTACTATTCCTATGGTACTTGTTTCCTTATTATTTTCCCCTAGCACACACATTACTATTCCTATGGTATTTGTTTCCTTATTATGTTCCCTAGCACACACATTACTATTCCTATGGTATTTGTTTCCTTATTATGTTCCCCTAGCACACACATTACTATTCCTATGGTATTTGTTTCCTTATTATGTTCCCCTAGCACACACATTACTATTCCTATGGTATTTGTTTCCTTATTATGTTCCCTAGCACACACATTACTATTCCTATGGTATTTGTTTCCTTATTATGTTCCCCAACACACACATTATTATTCCTATGGTATTTGCAAAGAATGTACTAGACTGCACCTCTTAAGATTATGCTTCCTAATATGTATTGACTTTCAGTATTACTTTGCTATATTCCTCTTGTTAGTCTGTATCATCTGTAAGTTTCACCACAAGTCTGTATTATTTCTAATGTTTGCTGTACTATTTGAAATTATTTGCTTGAATCTTCTACATTTGTATAATTATCATTAATAACCTGCTGTACCTAGATTGTTTAGGAGCTTTTCTCCCCAGGACTTTATTGAAAACAGGTTCATTTTGGCCCAATGGACTGTCGTGGTAAACCAACTGCAGTAAATAAAAGAAATAAATAAATCGAATTCCTTGCAGTTACGCTTGCCCATGGGAGGCCAAATGTAACTCAGATTTGGCTTTGTTAGACTTTTTTTGTCCTCTGAGTTTGTTTAGGTTGATAAGAGTACTTTTATCCTGGTGGGGGCTGCACCTCCAGATTTTTGCCATGAATCTCTTACTTTTTATTATACAGTCTATTGTTGTTGTGATTCCACCAGGGTGGCTTGTTTTTTTGAGTTAGTTCTATACTTATTCCTAGGGGGTCCAGCTGCTTCTATGCAGTAATTAACAAAGCCTGTATAGTGTTTCTGTGAATAGTTGTGCGTAGGCAGCAGTGATCGCAGGATTTATGGGGGCTTGAAAATTTTCAGTGTTATCCCTTAATAGTGGCAAGTTATCCTTACAGTATTTCCTGAACATTCCAGTGTTAACTGGGGTTCTAGGATTTATCTTTACTTCAAAGATGACCATTTTGTGGTCTGACATTACCCAACAGGACATTACACTTCGGGGTGTGCAACTCTCTCCCACATTAGTGAGGACCCGACCCAGTATGCCTATGCACCTGGTCAGCATACTGACAATACGGTCCAGGGAGTTTGTGTTTACAAAATCCAGGAATCTCTGTACTGCATGTTTGGTGTCGTATATGATTTCTGTTTAATAGTGGGACAATTAAAGTCGACCATGAATATTTTATTACTTTGGATAGTGAGTGTTTCCACTACATTTAAATACACATTATAGGTTTTCTGGGTCATAGAGGGGGACCTGTAACCTGCAAGGAAGTGGTATGGGATTTTTTCCTCTAGTGATTTGAACAGGGAGAAGCTCAAGTGCATCGACCTGTTTGACCAACCTTGCATATTTATTTTTTATGTAAATTGAGATACCTCACCTTTAGTCTCTGCCTGTGTATGTGTGAAAGGCATTATAACCTTGCATTGCTGATGACTGTACAGGTGTATGCATTCTTTAGGATGAGTAGAGCTTGTAAGGAGTGGAGTTTCTTGTTTAGACTCCTAGCATTGAGCAGTAACACCTTTAGATTTTCTTGGTTTTGATTTGTTATGTTGGAAGCACTTTTAGTTTGGCACTGCCTAAAAAGGCACTATGGCGGAAGACAATTTATTTTATTTATTTTATTTTATTTTACATTTGTTGACCGGGCTAGTCCAGCTGGATATATGTCCATTTTCAGTGGAGGCCCGGGGAGAAAAGCTCCAAAGGTTATAACAGGTCAGGGGAATAAGAAAAATTACATAGAAGTTACACATATCAAAACAAAACAAAACAAATAATTGCAATACACAATTTATAATATCATCCCGTAGTCTAAAATAATACATAGTCATAAACATTTTTTTTTTTTTTTTCCCATAGTATATATGAGATAAGTTGTATTTATAAGGATATTATGTCCATAGGGATAAGTCAGGATGTGTTATAGTGAGAAGGAAATATTGAGGTAGAGGAAAGGAGGAAGAAAGGTTAATCAGGATTGGTACAGGAGCAAAGCCAGTGTTTATTAAGATGGATTTTCAGTTGTTTTTTAAAGAGTGGAAGACTGGACAAAGATAAGATATTAAGTGGAAGTTTGTTCCACATTTTGCCAACTGAGTTTGAAAAAAGACAATCTCCTGCAGCATTATTGGGTTTGGTACTATTAACTAGTAGTTTGTTTGAAGATCGTAGTTGTTTCAGATTGTTGTAGGGAGTAAGGAGGTTAGAGAGTATTGGTGTTTTGGATGGTTGATATAGAATGTTGTGAGCTATTGAGAGCTGTTGATAAGTAAGTTTGTTAGGAAGTTCAAGCCAGTTTAGTTGTTTTAAGTTCAGACAGTGGTGAGTTCTAAACTGCGATCCTGTGGCAAATCGAGCAATATTATGGTAAGATGAAGCAAGTTTCTTAAGGTTACATTTAGAGAGATTTGTGTAAATAGGGGAAGCATATAGAAGGGTAGAGAGGAGGTGAGATTGAGCTAAGGTGGTCCGGGCTTCAGGTGTAAGGAAGGATTTGATTCTGTAAAGGGATCCAATCTTTTTGTTAACTACTTTTATTGTGTTATTGATGTGACAGTCAAAATTAAGATTATTGTCAATAGTAATACCTAGTAGTTTAGTGGAAGAATCAGGAGTAATCTGAGTGTTGTCAGTGGAAGTAATAGAGAAGTTTAGGGAAGTAGTTTTGCGGGTAGGTGCAAACAGTAGTAGTTTGGTTTTTTTGGGGTTAAGGAGTAGACAGCGGTCAGAGAACCACTTTTCAACAGTGGTAAAGGTTTCTTGGGTGAGAGGTTGAAGTTCTGTTTGAGAAGCAGCAGTACAGATTATAGTGGAATCGTCTGCATATTGTATGCAAGTGGTGTTAGGTATAGCTGACTGGAGGTCATTAATAAAGATAGAAAATAGAAGTGGGCCTAAGATAGACCCTTGAGGTACTCCTATAGAAATAGGAAGGAGGGTAGATAGTGAACTTTTCCAGAGTACTGCTTGCTGACGATTTTCAAGATAAGAAGTAAACCAAGTTAAGGAGGAGGGATCTAGTGCTTGAGATTTTAGTATGTACAGAAGAAGTTTATGATTAACCATATCAAAGGCTTTTGATAGGTCAATGAAGAGAGAAGATGAGAGTTTATTGATGTTGCGGTTATAGTTGATGGAGTTGGTAAAGGAGAGTAATGCAGTAGTGGTGCTGTGGGAAGGTCTGAATCCATGTTGACTATTGGCAAGTAGGTTATTATGGAGAAGGTGATTTAGTAGTTGTTTATGGATACATTTTTCCATGATTTTAGCTATAGGTGATAATAGTGCTATGGGTCGAAAGTTAGAGAAGTCATTAGATTTGCCCCCTTTGTGAAGGGTAATGATATGGGATATTTTCCAGATAGAAGGGACAATACCCTCCTTTATAGATCTATTTATTAGGATAGAAATGGGATAGGCAGTGGCTTTAGCTCCTATTTGCAGGTACTCTGCAGGAAGCTTGTCGGCAGATGGGGTAGTAGGTTTAAGTTTTTGGAGTAGAGATTGGATATAGGAGGTAGATACAGGTTGTAGGTGGAGGGGAGGAAGAGTAGTTTTTGAATTAGGTGAGAGTAGTTTAGTAGTGTCAGGAGAAAGGTGGTTTGCAAGAGTTTGGATGGCATTGGTGAAGAAAGAGTTGAAGTCATTGGCTATTTGTGTGTGATTATCTGGGTCAGAATCCTGAGGGTTTGGTGTGATTGCTTGGCCAGGGGATAGAAGATTATTAATACTAGTCCAAAATTTTTTGGGTTCTTTTATGGTGTTTCTCTGTAGTTGAAAGTAATAGTTCTTTTTATCTGTTAGAATAGCTTTTTTGGTGCTGTTTCTCAGTTCCTTAAAGTTTTGGTGGTCAATTTGGTTTTTGGTAGCCCGCCATTTATCCCAGGATTTATTTCTGACAGTAATTTTTTGCTTTGTATTCTTGGTTAGCCAGGGTGCTGTTTTTGTTTTGGTTCTAATGGTACGGCTTGGGGCATGATGATCTAGGATCGATAGGAATGTAAAGTTGAAGTATTCAACTGCTTTATTAAGTGGGAGATGTTTCAGTGGGGCCCAATTACAATGTAATAGTTCAGCTAGAAATTGTGCAGAGTTAAAATGTTTTTTGTACGTAGAGTTTTATATGTGGTAGGTAAGGTTAGGTTAGTTTTGTATCTAATGATGTAGGTTAGAGAGTGGTCACTAAGGTCATCTGGAAGGATGCCTGTGTTGTAGGTTTGCAAGGGAGTATTAGTAAGAATCCAGTCCAATGTGGTTTCAGTATTATTGGTTTTATTAGTTCTAGTAGGACCATTGATGAGTTGTTTGAAGCCAAATAGGTTGATATGGGAAGTGGGGTTATGACTGTTACAGGAATGCCAATCTATGTTAAAGTCTCCTAAGACTAGTGTCTCTTGAGGGAATTTGGTTGATAGTAGGTAAAGGATATGTTGAAGGGTGTTGATATTATTTCCAGGAGGTAGATAAGCACAGATGATATTAATGGATTTAGTAGTATTGATTTTTTAGCCAATATTCAAAAGCCTAAGGGGAAGATGTGCAGACTGTTCCTGGCAAGGCAGCATGGTCTGTTGACCATCTCCTTCCATGCTGACAAAAACTGCACCCCCATTAGAATGACATCAGAAACAAAGCCAAATATTTGTCAGTCATCTTTTGTTTGTATTGTTTCATCATCCTTGGAGAAATTAAAATACTGTTCAATGCTAGGTGCCTGGAACACATATTCTGATAGATTTATAATGTCTCTCTTCATATAGCCTAGGGAGGTACATCTCAGGTCATTTACACCCACATGGACTATGAGTTTTATTGGTACTTGAGGTCCAATGACCCATGTGCATACATAATGTGCTAGATCCTGGCCCCTGATAAGCAACTGACTGTAACTTTCTCCTTACTCAGCCTGGTGAGAGGGACATCAGTGTCACTCATGACTGAGTCTCCAATGACTAGAATGTTGAATTGTTTGGTGACTTGCCTTATGGGCTTAGAAATAGAGGCTCCATGAGATGTGGCTGTATGTGTTGATGTGGATGTTGTTTTGAAAGAGTGCATTCGGGGCTCCTGAGGGCATTTGTTATGAGTAGTCTGCATAGGAGTTTTTTGGGATTTAGTAAGGATACATTTAAGTGCCTTAGCTTATGTGGGTCTGTGTGTTTGTTTTGTACTATGTGTGATGGGTGCAGAGTGTGTTCTGCTGACTATCTAATTTACATTAGCATTGCTTTTATGTGAGAAGGTCTATCAGCTACTGGCTGGCCAGTGTCCATTTGCCCAGCCTGCTTTACCTGGGATAGCTCTGCTGAGCAAAAGCTGGATGATCAAGCTCAATGCCAAAAATTGCATTGTCATCCCCTTTGGTAAAAACTCTGTACCCATGAACTATCACATAGGCGGTTGTCTACTTAACACCAAAAGTATGATAAGAGACCTTGGGATACAAGTGGACAGTAGTCTCTCCTTTGATAATCACACTGCCACAGTAGTCAGGAAATCCTTCTATGGGGCACACCTCATCACAAAAGGTTTCTCATCCAGGAACAAAGAGGTCATTGTTCCCCTCTACTCATCACTCATTAGCCCCATTATAGAGTACAGTGCCCCTTTTGATATGTACCTCATAAAAATCTATAACAACTGGAAGGGCTGCAAAAATACCTCACAAAGAGGATTACTGGCCTCAAACAGATACCCTAAGCAGACTGTCTCAGAATACTCCAGCTTTACTCCGTTGCATATCGCCCACTCAGAGGCGATCTCTGCCTAACATGCAAAGCTATGTCAAACCCAGAGCTGTTGGACATGCTCCACTTAAAGAAATCCCAATCCCTCTGAGTTACATGCGCTAGGGACCTAAACCTTGTCAACACAATAAACAGAACATGCTGGAGGGATAGATTCCTGTCCCAGAGACTTCCCATACTCTCGAACAAACTACCTATCTGTGTCAAACAAAGCTCCTCATTAGCACTCTTCAAGAAAAATCTTGATGATCGGATGGGAAATAGGAAATTCACCCTGGGGATCACTTCTGTGGCTCTGCTTGACTGGGGCACAGGAAAATAATTTTCTTGAGTGGCGAAAGCCAGGGTACCTTTTTTTGGCTGGGCTTGTACAGGCCCTAGGGCCAATAGCCTAGTACCTACCTATGTAAAACCAAGTAACCTGACAAACATGAACAAAGAATTGCTGCACTCAGTGTAGGTTCACTGACAGGATGCAGCTTGGAAGTGGATGACATGATGGTATGGAGGAGGCTGGACATTGTATGCATCAAAGAAACAAGATGGAAGGACAGTGCAGCAAGGACATTTGGCTTGGGATCTAGAGGCAACTACTCAGGAGGAGGACAAACTAGAAACGGTGTGGGAATTGTGGTGAAAAAGAGACTTCAGAAGACAGTGAGGGATATCATCAGAATTAATGACAGACTTATGGCAATCAGACTCCAGTATAATGATAGGGCAATATTCATAATCTCAGCATATGCTCCACAGCAGGGTTGTGATAGTGAGAAAAAGAGGCATTTATACAACAGTTGCAGGACCTACTAGATAAAGCAGGACAACATGAATTGGTGTTGATAATGGGTGACTTAAATGCACATATCGGGGCAGATAGAACAGGATATGAGGACTGCCTGGGTCCACATGGGTGGGGCAATAGGAATAAAGAAGGAGAAGCCATTCTAGACTTCTGTCTGGCCAATGGCTTGATAGTAGCCAACACATGGTTCAGAAAGAGAGACAGTCACAAGATCATATACAAGAGTAGCCAACATGCAACTCAGGTGAACTTCCTCCTAGCAGGGAAAGGGCATTGAAGTAGAACCAGTGATTGCAAAGTCATGCCCAGTGAAACAGTCAGCCCACAGCCTAAACCAATGTTTGCCACAATAAGCTGCAAGCAATGGTCACAGAAGGTTTTACGGTCAACAGACACCAGCCTGAAGACTTGGAAGTTGACTGGAGGGAAAGCTTAACAGTCCAAGGAATCACTCAGGTCTCTATCTCTCCAAGAATAGGAGGAAATAAGTGGAGCTGAATAAGAATGGCAGTGCCTCAAAACAGCACATGTGAGGACTACAGAACAAACGTGGCTGAGCCAGGTATGGAAATAAGGTACGTAAGGAAAGCTGGTAGTGGAATGCACAAGTCCAGGAAGTCATCAAAAGAAAGAAGGAGTGCAGGAAAAAGTGTGAGATAGAAAAGATGGACCAGACTAGGAAGGAATACTGGTTGGCTAACAAAAAAGCTAAGAAAGGAGTTACTATAGCAAAGGATATGACACTGAAGGTACTCTGCCATCATCTGAAAAGTGACTCAGTAGGTGACACAAAGAAACTTGTTCAAGTTCCAAGTCAAAGACAGAAAGATAAAGAAGATGGTCAGATACCCTTCTTAAGGGACGCCAACAACAACCTTCTCACAAATCTACAGGACATCAAAGGCAGAGGAAAGGAGTACTTCCAGCAGCTTCTGAAGCTGTACTGCCCCAGACACAGTCTACCATGAGAGAAGAAGAGGACCACCCTAGAAGAAGTAAGAACAGCACTAAGGAAGATGAAGTCCGGGAATGTAGCAGTCTCAGATGAGGTCACAGCAGACATGATAAAGATGCTGGGTGAGATGGGGAGAAATGGCTCCTGAGGGTACTAATAGCAGTGTGGAGAGAAAGGCATATCCCAGGTGACTGGAGAATAAGCATACTCATGCCATACCTCTCAACCTCCTAGCACAAAAAATCTGGACAAAGCCTCACTGAATGGGGGACAGGGACAGCTTTTAAATATTGCTCTTAAAGACTTACAAAGTTGGTAGAATAACATAATTTGTCTTAGCTTCATTTTCTGAAGGATATAATGTTTGAAACACAAATGTATGCCATTATTTAGCAACGTCAATCCTCAGATCATCACAGTGATTTTCCAGAAAATCACAAATTTTATGAGGAACAAACCAAAATTACAAGGCAAAAATCTGGGCATTCTGCAAAAATCTGTACAGTTGAGAGGTATGATATTCATGCCAGTCTGCAAGAACAAAGGGGATATCTACAACTGTGGGCAGTACAGAGGTAGCAAACTCTTGTCAAACTGCATGAAAGTTCCGGAGAAGGTGATTGACAAACAGATATGCAGAGTAGTAAAAAGTAAAATGGGAGATGAGCAGTTCAGATTCAGATCAGGATGCAGCACAATTGACCTGATGTCTGCAGTGAGACAGATAGCTGAGAAGAAGCTAGAGATGAGGAAAGAGTCCAACTGGTCATTCCTAGACTTGGAGAAGAAAGTGAAGTCACAGAAACATCGGTAGAATTAGTGCAGACTATGTACAAGGACCCAATGACTGAAGCACGAACATTTTTCGGTCTCACATAAGGGTTCTCAGTTGGAGTGGGTGTGCACTAGGGTTCAGCTCTGACCCCACTGCTGTTCATACTGGTGATGAACAACATTAGCAAACAGGTTGGAGGGGACAAATTAACAAATCTGCTGTATGCTGATGATGTGGCATTATAGGCAGACTCTGAGCAAGAACTTTAGCAAAGGATAGGAGAATGGAATGCAAAACTGAAGGCACATAGGATGAAACAGAGTACAGATAAGATGGCGATAATGGCAGCAGATTGGGGAAATCAGAGGAAGATGAACATTTTGTGAGAAGGGTAGATATTGGAACAGGTTAACACCTTCAAGTATTGGGGAGTGGTGGTTGAGAAAAAGAGAAGTCTAAATGAAGAAGTCAAATCTAGAATCAGAGGGGCTGTGACCAGCTGGCATATAGTGTGAGGTATACTGTACGAAAAGTAAGGTGTACAAAACAGTGGTGCAAGCAGTACTACTGTATGACACAGAAACCTGGGCAGTAAAGGCAGAGCAGATGAGAAAGCTAGATGTGATAGAAATGAAGGATCATAGGGTCATAGGAAGTTACTAGCCTATTGGACCTAAGGCCTCTACAGTGATAGCCATGTTATACCCTTGTTTCCATAAGGACCATGATGTATAGTCTAGGTTTGCCTGTGAATCTAAGATCAGCAATGACTGCCCCATCTAAGAGGGACATAAATGAAACCACAGGTGCAAATCTACAGTTTTCCAGGTTATGCTTAAATAGGGTCATTGACAAGCTCTGTTTTACATGAATTGGGAGCTTGCGCCAGAGGAGTGTCACCCTCTGAGAGACATATCTGTCTCTCCAGCATGTTCTGTTAATATCACAGGCTAGGTTAAGATCCCTAGAATGAGTGAATCTTGTCCCATTGGACTTGTGGATGTGCAGCAGCTTCATCAAGGCAGGGTCTGACACTGCTCTGTAGACCAGGCAAAAGTCACCTCTAACCAGTCTGTATGATACTGAGTAAAGTGATAGGGCCTTCAGTCTGTTCATTTAAGTCATGTGTTGTAAGCCCTGAATTTTCTTGGTGAGAAACCTCTGACATCTCTAGTTGCCACAGATGTCTGATGAGGTATACACATAAGGAAGCATTGCACTCTATTATTGGTCTAATGAGAGTCAAGTACAGGGGAGTTATAACTGCCTTAGCTTTGGATGCTAAACCCTTGCTTATGAGGTGTGCAAAGTAGAAGGCCTTCCTTACTACTGTGGACACCTGATGATCAACCCTAAGGCTGCTATCAACTAGCGTTCCTAAATCTATCACCACTGGGGTTGAACTGAGGGGATATTATTAATGTTGTAATTAGCAGGTGTTTCTCCTTTGCTGAAGGGGATGATAATACATTTTTTTGTTTAGTTTAAGTCCATGGCTTTGACACCAATCATTTGTCTGTGTAAGCCTATTATGTATTATTTTTGGGGGATTCATGATTCACCAGTTTGCAGTCAGCAGCAAACCTGATAAGCCATAGGCCATGTATTTTCTCCTGGACTTTTGAAAAATAGATACCAAACAGTAGGGGGCCTAGCACAGATCACTGTGGAACATCACTGGTAAAAGGTCTGCTAGCAGAGTTGTCATCCTCAATTTTGACTGTATGTGTTCTGTTTGTGAGGCTGTTGGCAACTCTTGTAGTGATGTAAGGGTTAATCCCAAGCTGGGTGATTTTCTCAATGAAGCCTGAGTGAGGGATTGTGTCAAAGGCCTTGGCTAGGTCAAGATAGGTAGTAGTGTGAACTGGTTTGCCTTCATCCATGGCCTTGGTGACATTCTTGAAGAAGTCCACCAGGTATACCAGGCAAGAGCTGCCCATAACAAAGCCAAACCGGATCGGTCAAGAGTTTGAAGGTCACCTCTATCCCTGTTGATAAGATCCATGATGATTCTCTCCATGGCCTTGAAGGTAAGGCTGGTTAGGCTTATGGGTCTACAGTTCCCAGAGTTGGTTGATGGACCTCCTTTGTGTGAGGGGATTATGGTTGCTGTTTTCCACACAACTGGGATAAAGATAGCTGAGACTGAAGAGCTTGCTCAGCAGTTCTGCTAACTCCTGTTTTAGACCATTTAATAGGTAGCCTGGGATGCTGTCTGATCACAAAGAGGCTGCCTTTTTGGAGAGTGTGGCTATAATCTGCTCTTTGAAGATACTAGGCCGAGGACTGGTGACACATTTTTTGGGGTATGATTGGCAGGGACAGGATGCTGAAGTTTTTGCCAAACCTGTCTGCTAGCAGGTTGTCTATATCCTCAGGTTCAATATAAGTTGTACCATCCACAACTAGTTTGGCACAAAGCTGGGCCTTCCTTTTTTTAGATTTTGGACATAGTTAATGAATGCTTTGTTTAGCTTAGTTAGGGGTGCACATTTAGTTTTGTAATTGGCTTTAGATGACTTAACAAGATGTCTAATTGACTTGCTTATGCTTTGGAGGGAGTTCTTCCTTTGCTGAGACCATTCCCTCTTGTTTTTTGACAGCAGTTTCTTTCTCTTATGGTATAACCTGTTTATGCTCAATGTCCTCCAGGGTGGCTTATTGTTTCGTAAGGATTTTGTTTTGATCCATTCCAGTACGGCTGAGTCTATACATTTATATAGGTGTTTATACAGTCCCTGAGAAGGGTGGTAGGATGTACTCTCTAGGACAGATGAAGAAATGAGGACATAAGAGCAGAAGCCAAAGTAACTCCAATTGCAGACAAATCAAAAAGAACAGTTTACTGTGGTTCAGGCACCTGTGCAGAAAAGCAGAAGTCAACCTGGTGAAGATTTGGGACAGACAGGAGGAAGGTAAGAGGAAGCAAGGATGTCCAGCAAAGAGGTTGATGGATTGAGTGAAAGAAGATCTGTGACAGTCAGGCATGAGTGTCAAAGAGGTCGGGAGTGTGGCACTGAATCATGAGAGATGGTGACGGTTAAGACAACACCTTGACCCCATATTCAAAATGGGAAGAAGGGGGTTGATGATTATGATGATGCTTTTATGTGAGAGCTTTGTCTTCAGAAAGATTGTGTGAATGCTTCCTTCACACACCTTATCAGTTTGTTTAAGAATTAGCTCATTCTTAGGGTTACCAGATGTCCAGCAAAAGGAGGACATGTCCTCTTTTTCAACGTTATTCCAATAACTACATTGCAGAACATTAACAAAACTAAAATTAAATTCAAACAAGGTAACTGCAATACTAAAATGATAGTTTACATGGAGAAATGTATGACATGCCCTTCATTTTATATAGGGAAGACTGAGAGGAATTTTAAGAAAAGAATATATTCACATTTATATAGTATAAAAACAAAAGACCCTAAAAATGCTTTATACAAACATATTTGTAGTCAAGGTGATGACCATTTTTTTTAGATTTGCTATCTTAGAAAATGTATTAAATAACCCTAGGGGTGGGAATACTAAAAACACACTTGGGTATAGGGAGATGTGTTGGCAACTATTAACAAAAGCTATGATACCACCAGGGTTAAATGAATACATTTCTATTAAACCAATGTTGGAAATGACAAGGTGACGTATTGTTTGTAAACACAGACCTTATTATACTTCATTACTTTTAATTTTTATTCATCAAGTTGATGTATTTTATATATGGAAGAGCAGTGCCTACATTTTTATTACTATTTTGTATGATAAATTGTACATAAGTGCATTTTGTGTGTTACAGCTTTAAGTATGAGCAATTAACTATTTTAGGCGCCAAAGTTGCATATTTAAATGGCATCGATCAGCTGTTAGTTTGTTCTGATGATGCCCACGACTAGTGGGTGAAAGCGCTCAACATTTTATACCTTTTTTATTGCATAAAATTTTTTCAAATTATTTGTGGAGTTCGGACAATTTTTTTCACCCAGATTTGGAAATTTGTGGTTGTGAGTAGTTTAGCGATCACTAGCGTTCTGTGACTGCTGCTTGCTTTTTCGTATTTGAACTGAACGCTTGGTTTCTTTCACCAGACACGGTCACAGCATGCACATCCTGAATAACCTGTCACCATATATGGACACAGCTTGCACATCCTGAACAATCTGTCACCATACATGGACACAGCTTGCACATCCTGAACATCCTTTCACCAGACACAGTCTCAGCATTCACATCCCGAACAACCTGTCACCAGACACGTTCACAGCATGCACATCCAGAACAACCTGTCACCAGACATGGTCACAGCATGCACATGCTGAACAACTTGTCACCAGACACGGTTACAGCATGCACATCCTGAAAAACCTGTCATCATATACGGACACAGCTTGCACATCCTGAACAAGCTTTCACCAGACACGGTCTCAGCATTCACATCATGAACAACCTGTCAAAGACACAGTCAAGGCATGTACATCCTGAAAAACCTGTCATCAGACATGGTCACGGCATGACCATCCAGAAAAACCTGTCATCAGACACGGTCACGGCATACACATCCTGAACAACTTGCCACAAGACACGGTCACAGCATACACATCTTGAACAATCTGTCACCAGACACGTTCACGGCATGCACATCCTGAACAACCTGTCAACAGACACAGTCACGGCATGCACATCTTGAAAAACCTGCTAGCAGATGCGGGTACAGAATGCAAATCCTGAACAACCTGTCAACAGACATGGTCACAGCATGCACATCCTGAACAACCTGTCATCAAACACGTTCACAGCATGCACATCCTGAACAACCTGTCACCAGACATGGTCACAGCATGCACATCCTGAACAACCTGTCACCAGACACGGTCACAGCATGCACATCCTGAACAACCTGTCACCAGACACAGTCACAGCATGCACATCCTGAACAACCTGTCACCAGACACGTTCACAGCATGCACATCCTGAACAACCTGTTACCAGACACGTTCACAGCATGCACATCCTGAGCAACCTGTCTCCAGACACGTTCACAGCATGCACAGCCTGTCAACAGACACAGTCACAGCATGCACATTGGGAACAACCTGTCACCAGACACAGTCACAGCATGCACATCCTGAACAACCTGCTAGCAGACACGGGTACAGAATGCAAATCCTGAACAACCTGTCACCAGACATGGTCACAGCATGCACATCCTGAACAACCTGTCACCAGACACGGTCACGGCATGCACATCCTGAACAACCTGTCAGCAGAAACGGTCACGGCATGCATATCCTAAACAACCTGTCACCAGACACGTTCACAGCATGCACATCCTGAGCAACCTATCATCAGACATGTTCACAGCATACACATCCTGAACAACCTGTCAACAGACACAGTCAAAGCATGCACATAGGGAACAATCTGTCAACAGACACAGTCACAGCATGCACATCTTGAACAACCTGCTAGCAGACACGGGTACAGAAGGCACATCTTGAACAACCTGTCACCAGACAAGGTCACGGCATGCACATCCTGAACAACCTGCCACCAGACACGGTCACAGCATATACATCCTGAACAACCTGTCACCAGACATGGTCACAGCATGCACATCCTGAACAACCTGTCACCAGATATGGACACAGCATGCACATCCTGAACAACCTGTCACCGGACACAGTCACAGCATGCACATCCTGAACAACCTGTCACCAGATATGGTCATGGCATGCACATACTGAACAACCTCTCACCAGACATGGTCATGGCATGCGCATCCTGAGCAACCTGTCACCAGACAAAGTCACAGCTTGCACATCCTGAACAACCTGTCACCAGACACAGTCACAGCTTGCATATCCTGAACAACCTATCGCCAGACATGGTCATGGCATGCATATCCTGAGCAACCTGTTACCAGACACGGTCATGGCATGCACATCCTGAACAACCTATCCTGAACAACCTGTCACCAGACACGTTCACAGCATGCACATCCTGAACAACATATCATCAGACATGTTCACAGCATACACATCCTGAACAACCTGTCACCAGTCATGGCCACAGCTTTCACATCCTGAACAACCTGTCACTAGACACAGTCATGGCATGCATATCCTACACAACCTGTCAACAGACACGTTCTCGGCATGCACATCCTGAACAACCTGTCACCAGACACGGTCATGGCATGCACATCCTGAACAACCTGTCACCAGACATGGTCATGGCATGCACATCCTGAACAACCTGTCACCAGACATGGTCACGGGATGCACATCCTGAACAACCTGTCACCAGACATAGACACGGCATGCACATTCTGAACAACCTGTCACTATACACGGTCACAGCATGAATATCCTAAACAACCAGTCAAAAGACACATTCACAGCATGCACAACCTGAACATGCTGTCAGCAGACATGGTCACAGCATGCACATGCTGAATAACCTGTCACCAGACACAGTCACAGCATGCACATCGGGAACAACCTGTCACCAGACACAGTCACAGCATGCACATCCTGAACATCCTGCCAGCAGACACGGGCACAGCATGCACATCGTGAGCAAACTGTCACCAGTCATGGTCACGGCCTGCACATTCTGAACAACCTGTCACCAGACAGTCATGGAATGCACGTGCTGAACAACCTTTCACTAGACACAGTTACGGCATGCATATGCTGAACAACTTGTCACCTGACACAGTCACAGCATGCACATCTTGAACAACCTGTCACCAGACACAGTCACAGAAGGGCTAGTCCGACATTTCCAAAGCAATGAGCCATCTGGCATGGAGATGGAGAGTCCATGGTATCACCTCTTTCTCCAGCTGCAGCTGCTCAGCTTCTCATTCATATTTCTATTCTCAGGTGTTATAAATAATTAATGCTTAACATCTCAACTGAAGGCATCCTTGGCTGCTAATTGCCATGTTTTCAATATTAGCAGGCATATAAGTGTACCAAAAATATATCAGTATATAGAGATATGTAGATATAGAAATATGTACAATACGCCAGACTTTACCATTATTACTCGTAATCCTTGCAGAACCAGAAAAAGAGTAACAGCAGCACGACTGTAATGCCATCAAGCACATAAACCTCTAAAACAAAATTTTATTTACTTATTTATTTGACATTTGTTAACCGGATTAGACCAACTGGGCATGAGCCCATTTTTAGTCAAACCTGAGGAGAAAAACTCCAGAATAAGATAGTTATTTTAATAGAGACAAAATAAGATATATAAAGCTTGAAATATTTCAACATTATACAATACTTGAAAACATTTTAAAACTTACAAAGGTTGACATATACTTTAGAAAACGTTTGACATGTTTTATTACATAGCTTGCAAGCAGACAATAGAAAAAAATATGAAGCAGAATTGATATGTAACAAGAAACAGGCAAACAACCAGCTGGTAAATGTAAACTGTTCCACCAAGCAAGTAAAAGTTGCAGCAAAGAAAAATATGGTAGCAGCTGTATGAAGTATAGCTCCAGACCACATAAAATAAACCAGGAACTTTAATATTCAGCAAGCACTTTCATCACTGTCTGTGACTTCTTCAGACCATATACAAATATAAAAACACACACAAAGAGGTTTATAACGCTGTCCCTGAATACCTCATTAACCTGAAAGACCACTCTCAGTCAATCAAGCTACTAAAGACACACCCTCTTTTTTCAAAATATCAGTACATTCATCTACATTGCATAGTATTACTTTTAAAATACAGTACATTAAAAGTCTATGTCAGCAGTCAAAGCATTCATAGGCATCAACAAACATTTAATATTTGCAAACATTTCAGAACATTGCTTCTGTCAGCAGCATGTCAAATGCAATATACTGTGCTAAACATCATTATTTAGACAACAGTGATTCTAAAAGTCTCTGTTCATTCTTTGCTAGAATTATGTTTCTCTGTGTTATCTGCTTTGCTTCAGATGTATGCTGTTACTTAAAAATTATTGCAATAACAAATCTAGGTCTGGCCTTCTATACATTCCTACTAATACTAACAGTGTAAATAGAGCTGTAGTTTAAAATGCAAGCAGGTTATCCATGCCATGTGTTCAAACTCCATTTTAAAATTCAAATTCTTCCCATCACATTGTCGACTGTTAAACTTGTCCAGCGAGTGTGTTCCACTTAAGATATACTTATATTACACACTCATCGTGTTATATTCCATTTCCAAGTTAGAAATCTTAGAGATGAAAATATGTGTCCGTCGTCATTGCAGCGCCTCTGTGCATGCGCAATGATGTCATCACACTCGACAGATGCTCCGTTTACTTCTTCCCACTTTCTTCATTTAATTACAATAGACAACCAAGTATTATAAAATATACATCATATCCTTATTTTAAAAGTAATACTATGCAATGTAGATGAATGTACTGATATTTTGAAAAAAGAGGGTGTGTCTATAGTAGCTTGATTGACTGGGAGTGGTCTTTCAGGTTAATGAGGTATTCAGGGACAGCGTTATAAACCTCTTTGTGTGTGTTTTTATATTTGTATATGGTCTGAAAAAGCCACAGACAGTGGTGAAAGCGCTTACCGAATATTAAAGTTCCTGGTTTATTTTATGTGGTCTGGAGCTATACTTCGTACAACTGCTTCCATATTTTTCTTTGCTGCTAGAATTGATATGTAATTAGATACATAAATTGTAGCAGGAAATTGAAGCATAAGTTCATACTATGCGTAGCTGACAGAGTGACAGTGCAGAGTAGCACAAAAGTGAAATATGGTAGTTTGACAGATTCGTTTGTTCTTGCAGAATCATGCGTTTAGACATTATTGTTATTATTATTGAGGGTATGGAAGGAGGGGGTGATTTATGCTGAGTCCTGGTAGGAGCAGATCCTGAAGTTTGAGAGGATGTCTTTTAGTTCCTTTTGAAGTTATGTGTATGGGTAATATTTCTTACAGTGAGTGGAAGTTTGTTCCAGACTTGGGATACAGAGTATTTGTATAGAATTTTGCTGATGGTTTTATAGGGCCAGTATATATCCAGGAGATATTGATCAGAGCTTTGCAGAGGACATTTTGGGGTGTAGTAGGATACAAGGGATGAGAGGCAATGAAACGTAGTGGGTTTGTTGAGGATGGAGTATATAATGTGAATTTGTGATAGAAGGATTTGATGGGGGAATTCGAGCCAGTGTAATGTCTTTAGTGAAGGGCAGTGGTGACAGGTGTAGGGCTGGTTTGTTGTAAATCTTGCAATTTTGTTAAGTTTGTTAAAGCTTGGAAATTAAAGTGGATTGTAAGTTTGTTAGGACTGGAGATACATAAAGTAGGCTAGGAAGAATGTATGCCTGTGCTAGAGAATATCTGGGGTCTGTAGTGAGGAATTTTCTGTTCCTGTAAAGCAGACCTAGGTTTCGGTGTTTTTTTTTTTAATAATCTGATGAATGTGCAGGTCAGATTGTAATTGATCGTCTTTTATAGTACCAAGGAGCTTTGTGTGAGATTGCACTGTAATGGCTGTGTTATTAAATGATGTGATAGTAAAGGCAGGTTTATGATTAGATCAAGATTTAGGAAGGAAAAGAAGGAAGGAAGTTTTATCGGGATATAGCGTGAGTTGTTTTTCTGTAAGCCATCTTTCAACAGAATGGAATGAGCGCTGGGTAAGTGTGTGAAGTTGAGAGAGATTCTCAGAAGAGGATATTAATATGGAGTCATCTGCATATTGAATAAGGCAGGAGTGACTGCATGCTGCATGAAGGTTATTAATAAATATGCTGAATAACAGTGGAACAAGAATAGAGCCCTGGGGCACACCTGTTTGGGTGGGGAGGGAAAGGGACATGGAGGTTTGCCAACAGACATGCTGGTGCCTTTTGGAGAGGTAGGTGGAGAACCATTCAAGCGTAGGAGTACAGAGACTGAGGTCAGCTAATTTTGATAGAAGTTTACAGTGAGAAACCATATCAAAGGCTTTTGAGAGGTCAAGGAACAGGCAAGAGATAAGTTTGTTGTTGTCTCTAGCTTCAGCTACAGTATGTGTGAAGGATAAAAGGGTGTTAACAGCACTATGATTGGGCCAAAAACTGTGTTGGGTAGTCAGAAGGTTTTCTTGAATGAGGTGGTTAAGAAGCTGTGTGAGTATATGCATTTTTCAATGATTTTAGAGAGTAGGGACAGTATGGCAATGGGTCTGAGGTTGGAAGGGTCAGTGGAGTTTCCTCCTTTATGTAATGGAATGATATAAAATGTTTTCCAGATATCTGGGGCTACACAATCGTGGACTGAGCTACTGATTAGTATAGAGATAGGGAAGCTATTGAGTCAGAAGTGAGCTTTAGAAAGATGGGGGTAGGTTATCAGACGAAGGAGAACATGGCTTCAGTTTGTGGAGGAGTGATTTTATATAAGCAGTAGGAACTGGCTTAAGTGAAAAGGGAGTTTTATGAGTTGGTAGAGGGGGAAAGGAAGAGGGCTGATGTTAGTGTTTATCGGTTAGTTTACGGATGGAATCAATAAAGTAACAGTTGAGAAGGGTGGCGGTTTCTTGTGCAGAATTGTTAGGGAATGGGTTAGGTATTGAATCTTATTGATAGTACTCCAGGACTTTTTGGGATTGGAGTGGAGGTTAGTTTGGGCATTGTGTTTTTCTTGTCTATGTTAATATGCTTTTTGGTGGTTTCCAAGTTCTCTATACTTTTGAAGGCTAGTAGGGGATTTGGTTTTTAGCCAGGATTTCCATGCGCTATTTCTTTTATGCATCAGAGAGAGTATTCTCTGTAAGCCATATAATGAAGTTAGATTGTATCCTAATTTTTCTTAGTGGCACAAAGGAGTTGAGGATATCTAGAAAGGTGTGGTTGAAGTTAATTATGGCGTCATTGAGGGGAAGGAGAAGTAGGCTGGACCAGTTGATGGAAGAGAGTCTATTTTATTTATTTATTTTACATTTGTTGACTGGGCTAGTCTAGCTGGAGAATATTTCCATTTTCAGTAGAGGCCCGGGGAGAAAAGCTCCACTAAACATACTAGTAAGACATACTAGTAAAAAAAAAAAATGAAAAAAGACAACAATACAAAAACTACAGCAAACAAAGACATAAAAAATACCTAGTCAAATTACAAAAGAAAGACATTTCATGGATAAAAGGATAAAAGTAATAGCATCTAATTTTGGGTAGCCTATTAGAGTGCAAGTAAATTTGAATGTTAATAAGATTTAGAAACGGTCAAAAGAGAAGAACAAAAGTCAGTTGAGTAAGAGAGGAGAAATAGATGCAAAAAAATAAAGCAGATCTGAGGTATTAAACAATACATAAAGCGAGAGTTAGTTATAGAGATAGCTTAAAACAAGCATAGGGGCTGAATAGTAGAGTGGAGAAAGTAGAGGTGAAGAAAACAGAGTAAAGGTAAGATCGTTAGTCAGGTTTATTACAGGAACAGAGCCAGTGACCTTTGAAGTACAGTTTGATTTTATGTTTGAAGAGAGGTAAAGATGTGATCAGTGTTATATCATTAGGTAATAAATTCCATCTTCTGCCTACTGTGTTAGTGAATAGAGAGTCGCCGGCTGAGTTATTTGACTTTATTGAACTGGCCATGAGTTTACTAGAGGAGCGAAGGGAGTTAAGATTGTTATAAGGGATTAAAAGTTTAGAGAGTATGGGTGTGTTATCAGGTTGGTGCAGTATTTTATGGGCAATGGTAAGTTGAGGAATTACTAGATAGTTTTGGAATTCAAGCCAGTCTAGTAGTTTTAAGTTAAGACAGTGGTGAGTTCTGAAGGGATTACCAGTGGCGAAGCAGGCAATGTTGTTATAACAAGTTGCCAGTTTGTTAAGGTTAGCTTTCTTAAGGTTGGTAAAAATGGGAGAGGCATATAGAAGAGTTGATATAAGATGGGAGTGAGCAATTTTGGCTCGAGTAGTTGCAGTTAGAAAAGGTTTAATTTGATATAAGGAGTCTATCTTTAAATATTTCAGGGTTAAAACTGGAGAGTTTATGGCAGTCTTTGTTTAAGTGAGACTTGTACAGTTGAAGAGGGTGTCATTGGATGTGGGTGGGCACATGGTCACTTCATGTATCAGGCAAAGTACAGGGGTCATGATAGAGATTTAGGTGTAATGTCAGGACCCAGTCAAGGACAGAGCTGTTGTTGGAGTGTTTATTCATGCATGTTGGAGTTGATATTAGTTGAGAGATTAATGCTGAAGTGTGGTGAGTCAGTGGTTAGTGCTTTTCACTCTATCTTTACATCACTGAGGATGATTGTTTCATAAGGAAGTTTATGTGAGATCCATAATAGGATGTTTTTGAGGATGGGGATGTTTTTACCTGGTGAGATATAAGTATCAGGGATTGCAAATGTTTTATGGGTGTTTAAATGACAATTAAGCATTAACAGCTCTGCAGAGTGAAAGTTTGTGAGTCAATTAGATAAGGAGGAGACGTTAAGTTGACCAGAGTAGAGTACAGCAACACCTCATCCTTTTTTTGGCATTCTATCCAGATGGAAGATGTTATATCCTGGTGGTAGGATTTCATTATTTCAGATATATAGTTTTGGGTCAGGTTTCTGATAAGGTTATGATATCTGGATTGTGGTTGGGTATCCAAGATTGGACCTCCATGAGTTTTGTTAAGTATTCTTTGTATATTTATGGAGATGTTGGTTACATTTTTGGAGTTGGGAGAGGAGGAGGGGGAAGGGAATTGGAGGTATGGGGGCAGTTAAGGGTGAGGTTTGATTGTGTAGTCACAATATACACAAAGGTCACACAAGCTGTCCTTGTAATTATTCCATATACACAGATTTAAAGGTAAGCAACATTAGAAAGGTATATGGAAAACTAAGGTTAAATGCTATCATGGGCAGTACAGTTGGGTGGCCAATGTACACATGCAGACAGCTTGTAGAATTCAGTTACAGAGATAAACAACTAAAACCATCAAACGTATCAGCTATAACTACAAAGCACATAGAACTGATAACATCAATCAAAGAAGTTGTTTTAAAATATAACACATACATGTAATTTGTCTGATTTGTGCCTTAGTGTAACAAAATTATACTGCAATAGCCTAGTTGTCAGTTTGTCTTTTGTAGCTCCATAATGATCCATTCTCCATGTCATGCTTACATCATGTAGATTCCACCCTCTGGCCATAATGTGTATGCTAATTAGTGATCAACTCATTAGCATTTCAGAATAACAGCACCTGTGTAACAAGAGAAACAGGTAAATGTGATGTTAAGCTGTGCACAATACTGTGCACACGCCTGAGCTCCTTGGGAGACCTCCTGATAGAAGCTTTCCTGTGATAGACATATACATTGCAGTTGTACTTCATTAGGACTTCTAGTACATTTTTACATGTACCAGTAGTCTTGTATACACAGCAATACTGCTAAAACGTACACATTCCAAAGGTCTGTCATGCATTGCAGTGCTGTAAATATGTGTTCTATGATGGCTATTTTATATAGTGCTTATGTATTCTATGATGGGTATGTTATATAGTGCTTATGTGTTCTATGATGGCTATGTTATATAGTGCTTATGTGTTCTATGATGGCTATGTTATATAGTGTTTATGTGTTCTATGATGGCTGTGTTATATAGTGCTTATGTGTTTTTTGATGGCTGTGTTATATAGTGCTTATGTGTTCTATGATGGCTATGTTATATAGTGCTTATGCGTTCTATGATGGCTATGTTATATAGTGCTTATGTGTTCTATGATGGCTATGTTATATAGTGCTTATGTGTTCTATGATGGCTGTATTATATAGTGCTTATGTGTTCTATGATGGCTGTGTTATATAGTGCTAAATGCTGTCAATGAATAAAAATAACTTTTGAAAAAATATATATTGTGCAATGTAAACAACTCTATGACAGTCTGTGTAGGTATATTAAAGGTATCGGTATAGTGGTCAGCAGCAACTCTCTGTCCTAAATTAGGCATCATAAAGAAATTTCTCTGTCCACAAGAAGCTATCTGTTTCTGTAACACAGAATGTTCATTAGAACCTATGAATGCTAATTGTTTTATTCATTTGAACCTTGGAGGGCCCATGGTTTTTATTAAACTGTAATGTTATATTTTTTTCTGTATACACTGTTTTGTAACTTTGTAACTTTGAGTTCCTAGTGCTATACAGCTCTATATGTATTTATCTATAATAGATAAATATATACTCTATATGTATTTGTCTTATACTACACCGTTTGACTACATTGTTTGTCTAAACGTGTTGATAGTACCTTGAACTATGTACATTACTACTTTTTTATTTTACACTGTTTGTTCTTCTGGAGCTTTTCTCCCTGGTCCTCTGCATGTGTTCACTTGGGCTTTCCCAGTAAGCAAATGTAAAATAAAATAAATAAAATATTGACCATGTGTTCAATGATTAATGTGACATGGTTTAAACACACTTTACACATCAGAGGTTGTCAGCAATAGACATACTAGTCCTAACCGTGGAAGTAACCATAGAACGTTTTAGTGGGCATTGACCCTAATGTTCTTAGTAGGAAAAACAGGGATTGCGGTTTTCCAGTTTGCACACCTGACAGCAGATATTGTATAGAGGACTAACATTGTGAGTTGTACTGCCTGGAGTATAGGGTTTAATACTCTCAACCACATTTGCCTTCTGTATGACACTGAGAAATTAATTTAAGAAGATATTTCTCCTAAATCACATATGAATAGCGACTGTATGTCCAGTAAGCTTACTTGGTTAACAAACAGATATTATTATTATGACATTCGCATGAAAATCATAAGACTGACCTGACTGCAATCCTCCTATTATGCCATTCTTGCATGTATAGAAACATCATTTCTTTTGTCGTTGACCTCACTCCTGTATCCTAGATGCATTGGCACAGATGGGTCATGTGATCAATATTTTATTTTTTTTTTAATTACCATTGTATGATGCTTGGCATTGAGCAGTTTAGGTGGTTTTTGATAAGAGGAAGGCCATGACAGTTCTCATCCTATGGCACAAACCTAATAAAATTCTTACCCAGATGTTAAGATTTTGCCATCAGTCATAGGTTCCATAGATGATTATTAGGCTAATGGCACAAGAGCCTTTACAAGCCTAGCCAATAATACCCAGGTATGACAATATTATATCTTAATTCCTCAGATACAGGGTGGGGTAGTATCAAGGTAGGGGGTCTTTGGATGTTGGAGCCCAGATCCATTTTACAGACTGCCTCTGTCGTTATGTGTACTCCATTACAATGATTGTTTGTTCATGCAGTTTTTCTGAGAGCTTTTGTAGCATACCCCTGTAAAGCTGTGTTTGGTACAGTGTGACTGAACTATGAATGGGTTTGAATCCTGCCATATGAATTACTTTTATAGTGATGTCCACTGCTATCAACACCTGAAATGTGTAATATTAACACCTGTCCTGTGAAAGACACCTGGCATGCATTAGTAATGTTCTGTTTAGTGATGTTTACATGTTGCAAACCCACGACAGGCACAACATGCAAACACACAAAGGACTGACGGATTACCACATAAACATTTATGCTCCTCCAACAGTGCATAGATCAAAAGTGATTGACATAAGCTAGTAAGGATGACTGACATTCACCATCTTACAGAAAAACTGTAAAGAAACCTGTTAAACGTGTTAATAGTTTGTTGAATATCGCTGACAGACAGACAGAAACTTATGGTGATATAACCACAGGATGACATAATGATAACATACTCTAACAACGTCAGTATATCATTGTCCTGCACCTGTGATATATAAGCTTGAATTAAGTAATATTGAAAGTTTGTATCCCCGATGACTACAGTCTGTTGAACATTGGTCATTGTGAATTTTCCTTACAGTTGGCAAAACCCTGCAAACATGTATGTACTTCCTTTCAGCAACACCACCTTAGCACGTGGGTAAGAATATTATTCCTTCAATAAAATTTTGTCTGTGGCATGTATAGGTAATAGGTTAACAAAACAATGTCATAGGCAGTCAGGGGTTCAAATCTCTTAACATGTAATTTGTGGCAATGTAACAGTAGTTGTAATGACTATCAAAGCCATTTCTTTTTTCAATATTGCCAGGTATGGATGCTCTGGAATTCACAACTGCCACTATTAGTGCAGTAGCTACACCATGAATAATCATCTTAATTTGGTGTTGTTATAGAGCATGTAATCCCAGCAACAAACAGATGAAAGTATGACTGCCATGTTTTAAACCTTAAAGTGTCACCAGGTAACCTATAAACTCCTGGCAAAGGCCGGTTTGGGTTTCTTAAGTGCAGATTCCGTCTACCTAACCTGGGTAACTTCTTCAAGAAGGTCACTAACACAATGGATGGACTCTGCACATCTATCCCTTGCAAAGCTATTCAACACCATCACACACTTGGGTATCACAGATAAACTGTCTCAGCTAGATATTTATTCCTGTGTATTTCAGTGGATTGCAAACTGGCTCACAAATAGAGCCCAGTAAATGTGGGTGTATTGGTGTGTTTCCTTCAAAACATCTGTCACTAGCACTGTGACCCAGGGCTCTGTCTTTGGACCACTCCTCTTTGACATTTACTTCTTGAAGGTCTAAGCTACTGTTATGGGTTTATGGGTGGCCAGATTTGCAGATGACTATAAACTTGCTGCCATCATAAACTCCTCAGAGAATACCGAGATCTTCAAAGGGGGCAGTTTTCAAACTAATAGTATAAAAAACATGGACTAAAATGAAATGCCAAGAAATGTTTAACAGTATCCTCTGACAAGCAAGAAACTCCTTGTAACTGTCAAATTGACAACTCACCTTTGAAAATTGTTGGAAGGGATCTACCACCTATGTAGATAATGACCCATCCTTCAATCACCATTTCTCCACTATTGTTAGAAAGTGCTTTTGATACATGGCTTATTACTAAAGGTATAATATCTAGGTCAAGGAGTCTGATAATTCCACTATATTCTACACACATCAAGTTGATCACTGATTATAATGCCCTCTCCCGCATGTACCTGTCCAAATATTTGACACAACTCAATTGTCCACAACACCTTCATACTATGCAAACTAAGGACCTAAATCATAAAAACTACGCAGCCGAAAGCCTTGTCTCTCTTCTCATTGTCATACAGGCTACTGGGGGGTGGTCTCTTTCTCACATATAGAGCAGCATTAGCAGCATCTCTCCTTTCAAACCTACTGCACATTTACAAGTCCGATGGGGGCAGAAACAATCACTCAAGTGATGTAAATGTCCTTTGCAACATAAATACTATTTGTGTTTGCTGTTATGCAGCTAGTAAACACGTCAGATTACATCTTTTTATGTTTACGGTACCTTGATTTTTAATGCAATCACCAGTGGAATTTACAATGTAACCTTAAAATGTGAATATTTTCATCAATATTACTAAACATGATAGCATTATACACTCCTGCAGACATTTGAGACATGGAAAATATTTATTACATTTTAAATATGTGTACAAATGGACTGTCTGAGAAATTTATAACACACACACACTGCATGTTTTTTTTTTTCTTATTGTAACCTATTTATTTTGCCAGTCAACAGATAACTATATACTATTACTCCCACCATATGCTAATGTATGTATATCTCTTTCACCTTGTATTTGCTCTGTACAATATTTGATCACCTGTGGAGCTTTTCTCCCCAGGCCTGCACTGAAAGTGGGTTTCTGACCCAGTGGACTTTCCTGGTCAACAAATGTCAGCAAATAAATAATAAAACTACCAATGAAACTGAACAATTATTTATAAACAATAGTAAAGTATCCAATAGATTACTCCATTTTTGTATATACAATTATTTTCAAAGAAACAGAAGAAGTGAAACCGTATTTATTGCTAACAGGAAATGTGCTTTGAAGGTTCGTACATTCATAGATTAATACTAGGCTAACTGCCCTTGTGGACCATCTTTGGTGTAACCAATTACCCCATGTGAAAATCCAACCCTGAACCTTGTGTCTCCAAGGTAAACACCTTAACCATCCTGCAACCCTCCAACCTACAGTACTGGACTGAAAAAGGTTATGTGTTTGTTGTTCAGCTAAGAAGACCAGACTCTGCATTAACCTTTTTCATTCCAGTCCTGTACTTTATATCATGGATATTGCATATAAAATGCAGCATGGAATACCTATATACATAAATGATCAGTTATGGGAGACGGATCAGTTTCATAAGACAAACATGTCTTAATCACAGTACAAGATCATACGGTTGCCATATAATGAGTAGATTTAATTATGCTTTGTATATTTCTAGTTTCCATCATCCTAATAGATTAAATACCCATAAGCCTATCAATGAATGTGTTTTGAATTTCTTTATGCAAGAACTAATACAGTCTCTGTTATTTACAGAGGGATGGTACATCACCTCAGCTGTGGCTATCGCGTCCACCATCATGTCTTCTCTTTACAATTTGGTGAGCTACAAGTAAGTTCTATATAACATCGCACTTATATAGCATTAATGTAAAAATGTTTTTAATTTGAGCCATGTTGTAGCAAAGGTATTCATCACTCATTACTCTTTGTTTATTTTGTATTGATTTATTCAGGTTTGATTATCTGTTAATTGGGTTTGGAAACTGGTTCCAGAGCTTTTCTCTGCTATCATATGTATCAAACAAATAACATGACATAGTAATAGATATAATAGCAGAAAACTGGGTTCAATATATATGAAATAACCAAACTATACTGACAAAGTAATGGCTGACATACAGATACCGAAACTGCATTTGTGAGACATATACTCTTGACAGCATTTGCAGACATAGCTATCACATTTATAACTGTTCTTTACCTTGTTATTCCCTGCATATACTTCTAGACTTAATAAACTGCCCTGGTTTAAGAAATGGATGCGTACACTGAGATTATTGCTTTTCATTAACACTTTCTTCTCAGTACATATAATAATGCCTGTCTGTTGGCAGAGCCGTTTCTTCCTGTCAATTTCTTTCTCTCTTTAACCAGAATCCATGCAGAATTCTGGGACAAGAGTTTATATCCTTACTTTCTTTTTTTCAAAACAGGTTTATTGTTTTAACATATAAGAGAAATATCATAACAATTTTATACAAGTAATTAAAAATAGGTATTATTATAATATTCAACAAAACAACTAAAGTATTTACAAAGACATCCACTACAATCAGATCAATTAATTAAACTAAAATACCATGCTATTGAAATTAAAATTTTTTTAACAAATTTTGTAAATTATCCCATACAATAAAATAAGATGTTTTTCTATTTGTTCTAGTCCTAATTGTGTTTATTTCCATATGGCACACTATATTCATAACATTTTTAAATTCATTGAACGAAGGAGGTGTATCTGAAATCCAATTTCTAGTTATTATTTTCCTAGCCACTGCTAGAATAGACCATAACAAGGGAAACTTAACCTTTTTAACACTTTGAGGTACAGGTGTGTTGAATAATATAAGAGACTTAGAAATAATGAAATTATCTGTAAAAAGTGCCTGCAAAATTCATTAATTGACTTCCAGTATTCTTTCAATTTTATACAGTCATAAAACATATGAGCCCAGTCAGCATTAATTTCTACATTACATCTCTTACATAGATTATCTTTATTATTTATTTTATTCATCATCAAAGGTGTATAAAAAGATCTATGTAAAAATTTCCATGTATAAAGTCTCCAAACAATGGAAGACGTAGTTCTATAAGCAGATTCCAATATATATTGTTTATCTTGTTGATTTGGTGGGTCCCCATTAATAGAAGTGAAATAATTCCAGTATGAATCTACACTGTAAAAGTTTCTTGTCTGATAACTTTATGTATGTATGAAAGTTTACCTTTATCAGAAACTTTATGTTGTAAATTTAATATCAAGTAATCAATCAGTGTTGGAATAGATTCTTTAACAGTTATAGACATTAAATCTATTCTATCAATGAGATGTTGTCTAAAGGTCTGAACCTCTAACCAGCAAGTTTCTCTTAGATCAAATTCTTGTTTTAAGAAATCTAGATTTTTAACTTTATTATCAGATATCAACTGATACCAGTACTTTAGATCATTATCTATAGCTAAATGAGTTCCTTCAGATGTAGATGACAAAAGCATACCCTGAGTATACATTATAGGAAATACAATAAAATTCCATTCCCTATACTTAGGGTGCATGAATATAAAGTTACGATAACTAATAATAATATTTAATGGGTAACAAACCATATGTTTAGGTGTAATATTTGAAGTACAAAATTCCTTTAGTAACCATAACATGGAGTTATTTACAATCATATTTTTATGTGTTAAGGAGATTTTCATGAAGTGTATACTAATTAGCTCCCAATAATCTTTCCATTTTGTGACATATGACTGATCTATTAATAAAGTAATAACTTTTACAATAGAAGAGATAGTATATAAATTAAAGTCTGGAAAAGAAATACCCCCTTGAGACCAGCTATTAGTATGTTTCTTTAATGCAATCCTAGGTCTATTAGGTGCCCATAAGAAATTTAACATTAGTGTGTTCAGTTTCTTGATAATTATTTTTGTAGGTGGAAGTATTATTGATTGTATTAAGTATAACATCTTGGGGAATATTATCATTTTAATAATTGTAAGTCTCTCCTCCATAGTAAAAAACATATTATTCCAGGTATTAAAAAGATTTTGTATATTAAGAAAACAGGTATTATAATTATTATATATAATAGATTTAATATCTTTAGATAGTATTATACCTAAATAAGTTATCTGACCTGAATTGGGTACATATTTAGTAAAATCACTAATGCAAATATTTTTTCGTGTATATATAGGTAGTATTTTAGTTTTTTCTTCATTGAATATTAAACCAGAAATACTTTTAAAATTCATCATGTTATCAAATAGAGACTGTATAGAAGAATTAGATCCTGCTGATGTAATTAGAACATCATCTGCAAAAAGTTGAATTTTGGATGTTGTATTTTCATCTATTTCAAAACCCTCTATGTCAGTACTGTTTCTGATCAAATTAGCCCAAGGCTCCATTACTAAAGTGAATAATAGTGGAGAAAGTGGACATCCTTGTTTTATACCTTTAAGAATGGGTATTTTTTGTGAAACATATGTTCCTACCTTAATATAAGCCAACGTTCCTTTGTATAAATGTTCAATTAGATTTACAAATGCATCCGAGAAGTTTGTGCACTTCATTAAGGTAAACAGATAGTCCCAACTTACTGAATCAAATGCTGAACTTATATCAAGACTAATAAGTGTTAAATCTTTCTTTTCCTATTTGCAAAATCTATTAATGTTAAAGTTCTTCTTATATTATCAAAAGTATTTCTATTTACAATGAAGCCTGTCTGATCTATATCTATAATGCTGGGAATGATTGTCTTCAATCTATCAGCAAAGATATTCATAAACATTTTATAATCAACATTAAGTAATGAGATGGGCCGATATGAAGAACATCTAGTTGGATCTTTATTAGGTTTTAAAATTGGCGAAATAAATGTATATTGCCAAGATGGGGGGGTTATTAACTCAGTTTGGGCCAAAATAAAAACCTTATGTATTAATGAATATGTATTTTTAGAAAGGATTTTATATATCTCTGGTATAATACCATCATTACCCGGTGCTTTGTTTGATTTAAGCTTATTTATTTGTGTAATAACTTCTGTATATGAAATACCCTTGTCCAATAGTTTAATCTGTTGTTTATTAAGCTTTTTATTCATATTTGTGGTTATAAACTCCTTTATTTTATCTTTAGGTTCCATGTTAATATTATTATGGTTAATTTTGTGAAAGTGATTTCTAAATTCATCTAGTATTTCTGGTATACTAGAAACATTCTTCTTTTCCTTAGAGAAAAGATTTCTTTGATATGGTTTTGTTTATTCAACCTTTTGTTTTATTTTTAAGTCTATGTAAGTATTTGGGGCTTATTGAATAAGACAAAAACTTGTATTTCTCTAAAGTTATTTTAACTTTATGAGTTAAAATTTCTTTGTATTTCTCATTTAGTTTGTTTATTTCTTCAATAACTTTCTTGTCCATAATATTTTCTTTATTATTATGTTTATAAGAGTCTAATTTACTTTGAATATCTAACAATTCCTTATCCCAAGATTTCCTTTTATTATTATACCATCTGATACTTTGTCCATATAGATATGATTTTAAGGCATCCCAAACATAAACAATGGAGACTTCAGGAGTGTTATTTATGTCTAAAAAATCAAAAGTAGAAAACAGTACACCTTGCAGGTAGACACTCCTTCCAATAGTTAAACAAATAAATATGAGCAAGTTGGTTACGGAAGAAGTGAAGCTGGATAGTCCACTGTAATGTCGCTCTGGATAAACTCCAAGATGAAAAGATCCAAATAAAGCGTACAATACTTATAGTTCACAAAACAATTTATTGCATCGGACAAGCGCTTTCGCTAGATATAGCTTCCAAAGGTCACTTTAATAAATGCATAGAAAAGATCCTTCATTATATAAGGATGTCAATTAATCAAATTTGAAAACAATTACAGATTAAAAGGGAAACAACAACATTTTATACAAAGCATGTGTGCTTGTGTCATATTAACCTAAAAACACATACAAATCACTATCTAAAGCTAAATTAGACCATAAAGATAGTAAGATGTGTATAAATGCAATAAGCAATATATATAATGATATATGTATATTTCCATTGTTCATACTTTTCTATTTATCTGGTATATATATTGAGATTATTAATGCATAATAAATAAATGCTCTTAGTAAAGCATGATGTGTTAGGTGCATATCAAACAAAAAATCTCTGAGCTGAGTTTGGTTAAAAACAGTCTATGTATATGAGTATAAATATTACATATGCAAATATATATAAAGAAGCATATAAAAACATATAAACCTATATAGATACTCTTAGTAAAGCATAATGTGTTGAGTGCATAGCAAATAAAGATCTCTGATATGTACTGGCATATATGTCACTGAGCTGCTTGCTCCTATCTATATAGGTTTATATGTTTTTATACGCTTTTTTATATATATTCGTATATGTAATATTTATATTCATATACATAGACTGTTTTTAACCAAACTCAATTCAGAGATCTTTATTTGCTATGCACTCAACACATTATGCTTTACTAAGAGTATCTATATAGGTTTATATGTTTTTATACGCTTCTTTATATATATTTGCATATGTAATATTTATACTCATATACATAGACTGTTTTTAACCAAACTCAGCTCAGAGATTTTTTATTTGATATGCACCTAACAC
>NC_056740.1:460205286-460212731 GCF_019279795.1 Protopterus annectens
TTTTTCAATGAAATGCAGAAGACTTTTGGTATGCTCTACCTAACAAACATAAACAGCAGTTTAGGTTTATTTCAAACCTGATAAATCTGAAGAGGAATTTAGATTATTTAGCATCTGAAGAAATTTAAGCAGTTGTTTATGTTTTTCCAACCTGGTGGAGTTGGTTATTGTACACTTCATGAAGTTTATGAGTAGTTAATGTTTTTTCCATTCTGATGACATTTAAGCAGTGCTTTATTTCACAGTTCATGAAATTTAAATGGCAGACTGTGTTATTTCTCTCCTGATGGCATAGAAGCAGCAATTTATATTAGTCTCCAGCTGATGACTTTTAGGCAGTAGATTATGTTATTTATCACCTGATGCCAACTGAGCTGCTCCTTGCAAAAAGTACAGATTGATTTGTCCAGTATCATTGTACCACTTATTCTGCATTGCTGTTGTAGTGATATGAACTCTATCTGTTCTGTACAGAGTCTGCATGACCTCCCTACATTCATGTGAGTTTCCTACGGGTGCTTCAGTTTCCTCCCATATTCCAAAGGCATGCAATAAGAGGATTGGACACACTGAACACTCTAAATTGGCCCTAGGTGTGACTGTCTGGGTGCGAGTATATATATATGTGTGTGTGTGTGTGTGTGTGTGTGTGTGTGTGTGTGTGTGTGTGTGTGTGTGTTTGTGTGAGTTGGTGGGTGGTGCACCCTCCGAGGAGGGTTGGGCCTTGGACTGCATCCTGAGCATGTAAAAATCTGTAACTGCTACAGAAACAACAAGCGTTGAAAAGTGCTCATTCCCTGATGTACCACGTGGGGCATAAACAGGAGTGAGAGATTGATGCCCTGTATGCATAGTTTAAACATTATGACATGCCATATGTGCATGCCTTAGATGGCATGCCACACTCTGTGTGGGTGTTCTCTCTGCTTGGCCTAGAACTCATACTATGCTCTTTCTGTTTCCCTATATGCATGTCAGTCTCAAGTGGCATGCCTCTCTTGTCCTGGCTTGTCCTGTGTATTTGCCTTAACCATCATGCCTGGTCATATGTGCACATGATACCACACGTATCATTTCGTGCCCTTTTTGTACATGCTATGCACATTTTGTCCTATGTACATGTCTTCTGTAAATGCCGTAGTCATTATAGCCTCCTACCATGCATGTCATACCAGCTGTAAATGCCATAGACATGACTCTGCTTATGTGCATATTGGATACATCATGCTATGAACTGTGGGCATGTTTTGTGTTCATGATCTAGACAGCATGCAATACTCTGTGTGAATAATCTGCATCCATGCCATATGCATTGTGACACATTCTATTGTGCATGCTTTAGACATGATGGTATGATACAGACACACATTCTATGCACATGCCTTCAGTATCATAGCATGTTCGCTATGCATGCCCCATGCATCATATCACTCCCTATGTGCAAAGTTTTACATGCATACCCTATAAACTTGGCATGGCCTATGTGCATATTTTGTGTACATGCCATAGGGGGCATGGCATACTCTATGTGCATGTCCTACACATTGTGCCCTGCCCTATATGTGTGCCACAGACACTATTGCAAAGCCTCCATGCCCTATATATATATCATACCACTCACTATCTGCATGCTCTGTCATTGTGCCATGCCCTATGTGTATAGTCGTTGTATAGTCTCTATACTGCAAAAAATGCCATGCCCAGTCTTTATGTTCTGTGTGCATGTTCCTTAAGAATTTTCAACACATTGTCACAAGAAATGCCTCACTTTTGCTATAATGGTTGTCATTACCAAGAAAATCAGTGTGAACTGCCATTTCTCCATTCAGTGAAGGACAGTATGGTTTTTCAGGTGCTTATATCTTTCCCAACCCAATGCAGCCTGGTCAGCTAATTGGCATCATATCTGAACTTTGCAACAATCACACTTCATTCCTGAATCCTTGCCTCTGGCAGTACAGACTCTTCTTTCTGTGCTAGTGGCATAACAAGGGTCTGATGAATTCTCTGGGTAATTTGCTGAGGCAGGTACATGTAGTAGACTATCAGTCAGCAACCAAATACCTCATTCAGCAATCATGGCACTTATATCTTATGCATAAAAAGCACTGACCACAGGGGATGGAAAACTGAAATCAAATGAAAAAGTGATGTCACCCTTATTTGAAGTAATAATTTAGTAGAAATGAGCCAGACAAGGTATTCATGCAAAAATACTCTTATTAAGTGAAAATCCTAAGTGTTGCATGAGAAGTGTAAATAATGAGCAACGTTCATAACACAAGCCATGTCTCACTGCATTGGCAGATTGTATTATTTCCTGAACCTAAGAATAGCACATGTTTGTTAAGCAAGGCCCAAGGTCATGTCTCACTACATCAGCACAATGTATAAGTTTAGAATTTATCAAGTAGAAGGTATGATGAACTAGCTAGTTCAATTTACTTCTATATTCTGTACATAAACTCTGGTCATAGTCTACTCCTGCTAGAACCATGTTTGTTTCATTCCCTGGACATCCCATCAGTATCTGACTATCACTGCCCACTGTGATATTCCCAAGTTTCAATGTAAAATTATGTCTGACTTCAAAATAAATTTGTACATGTGTTTCCTGTATATAACATGGCACATTGTAATAGTAGACATGCTGGTAACATGGGTTTAGTTCTTTATCTGGGGATTAGAAATGCATAAAGGTGGTTTAGCAGACATCATACTCACATAGTGTGCTGGGAAGAAAAGCTCTGGGTTGTGTCACCACTCCACATGTTAGGATTCATTGGGTTCTGTCATCACACCAGTTGTTAGGATTTGAGTTCCAGTCCTGACAGTTCAATGCAGCATGAGAGGGAGCAGGTGATGCTTTGCAAATATTCCACATTTTGGATAACATGCACAGATGAGCTTCTGTCGACTTAAGACAGTGGTAATTTAGATGGGTGTTAAGAATCTATAACACTTTCAGGATGAACAGGAACGGCATTTATGTACTTTATCCAAATAAAATACATAACGATATGATGAAACAGAAAAAAAGAAAAAAAAAGATCTAAAGAGGTCGCAGAGACAAACCATTAATTAGAAAATTAGAAAACATCAAGAAAGACCCAGGGTTATTTTGATTTATTGTAACAGGATTTTTATTTAAAAAATCATTTTAAGATTTTTACAGAAAAAATCTAGTTGGTGATTTTTCTGTTACTTTTTCCTGTCAGAAAAACTTTTTGCTTCATTATTACAACGGGTCACTTGAAAGGAATTACACAGGAATCTATAATGAAAAAAGAACTGTGGTCTATACTAACTAGTAAACTTCAACAAAATGATTAGCACCAACATAGAGCATCAAAGTATTTAATAAGAACAGTAGATAAAGTAGCAAAGCTTTCAGGTATCCAGTACCCTTCTTCAGTGCTTAATACCACACATAAAACTACTCGACATTGGTGCTAGTCATTTTGTTGAAGTTTGTTCCAGTACCCTTCTTCAGTGCTTAATAACCACACATAAAACTGCTCGACGTTGGTGCTAGTCGTTTTGTTGAAGTTTGCTGATTGCTTTACTATGGCACTTTTATTTATTAAGCTTTTTGTTGTGGCTTGTTCTATACTAACTAGTATCCAGGATCTTGCAACGAAAATAGATAAACTGGGGGTGAAAATGGACAATTTTAAAGTAGAAAATAAGAACTAGATGGAGTTATTAAATGCAATGATTAAGCAACAGTCACAACAGATAACAGCAATTGAAGAAGCAGTGAATGACATGGATGGCAAAGTGACTGAAAAGGAGAACCACACTGAATTTATTTTAAGCAAAATTCTGGACTTATAGAAAAAAATAAAGACCTGGAGAGTAGGTCAAAATAATATAAGAATGTATGGAATACCAGAGAAAGAAGAAGACAACATGATTTTTATTTTTAAATATCTGGCTTCCTAAGTCCCTAAACTTACCTGAAGCTATCTCATTTGGAATTGAGAGAGCACACAGCTCTCTCTCAAACACACCACTAAAAAACACTCCACCTTCTCCTAGATCAGTTATAGTTAAATGCAAGTCAAGATAAAGACTTAGTCCTGAAGACAGTCTGGGCTAACTCATCTATAAAAATAAGGGACAAATCCATAAGATTTGATAATGACTATTCCACTTCCATTATGACTAATAGAAATGTGTGTGCTCCCTTTATAAAAAACTTAAAGAAAGTAAACAACAAAGGACTATGTTCCTGGCTAAAATAAGGATTTTCTTAAGTGAGGTACAAAAGACATTTAACACTTTAAATGAAGCAGTAGATTGTCTACAAAAGTAGAAACCTTTGGACAAAACTGAAGATATGGATTGGGCACTGACAAGTTTAAAGAGGCAAGCCACAAGAAATGGATGGAATTAAAAAGAAAAATAAAGTAAAAACCTAGAGACAAATGACTGAATGTATGATGGACAAGTTGTAAGTTCTTAGTATATTCTTGTTCTTATTAACTTCTAAATAAGAATATCATCCGAAACAAGGTAAATGTGTTTTATTTGTTCTCATAAATAATGTTTTAATATACAGTTATTCAATATGATAAATCTATGAGTTACTGTTGAATAACATGAACAAACGTTAGGGGGCTAGTTCTTCTGTGGTTAATAGTAATATTCATATTCAAATAATAGTTTAAATGTCTCATTTCTCTACAGTGTAATTAAATGGTATATCAATTCAATATTAAAATAAGTAAGTATTAGATATTTAAAGAAAGACATGTTCTGTAACATTGATACTTTAATGATGTATGATATGTGTAGTGTGAATGCATTTCTTTTGTTTTCCATTTCTCTCTCTCTTTCTTCTCTCCTACTAAATATTTGGTTATTTAAAAGATTATATGGCTTGTATGGAAGAGTAGACCTGCTTCCTTAAGTAATTTTAATGTTAAATGAAATGTATATGCTTATTTTTTTCATGAAACAGTTTTACTGTCAGCTCATTAGATGCAGTTGCAAGCATTTTACAACTTTAAAAGTGAAGCTAAAAACTGTTTTACCCATTCATAACATATTTAAGTGATTTTTAAATCTTAGTACAAGTTTCAAGCAGTTTCTCAATCACAAAAGCTCCACAATTATGTTTTATACTAGCTGCTGTATCAGGAAGAACCCTTTGACCTTTAAACTTTCTGTGACACAGGAAATACTTTCACAAGATCACTGAGGCAGAGAAAAAGACTAAATCAAACAAGGTTAGCATTAAATATAAAGTTTTATTCTAAAAAGTTAATAAAAAGATTTTAGGTTCTAAATGAAGCATTTAAAAAGCTTCCTTTGTTTTTTTTAGTAAAGAATGATTTAAGTATATGTTTAATGAGCATGGGAATGTATGTATGAATCTGTTTCATCTGCACTGATTTTATTGTGATTTTTGTCTTGTCAGTTAAGATTTGGTACTTTATTTTATTTATTTAACATTTGTTTACCTTAAAGTCCTACTTGGAATGAAGCCAATTTTCAGCGGAGGCCTGGGGAGAAATACTCCAGACACATGTCTTTGTATGTGGGAGGAAACCGGAGCACACAGAAAAAACCCACACGAATGCAGTGCAGACATGTACACTCCACACAGAAAGCTCCCAAGCCGAGACTCGAACTGGAGAAACTCTTGTTGTGAGGCGACAATGCTACCACTCCACCACTGTGCCATCCAAGTTGCTTTACATAAGCAATTTGTTCTTTTAGAAGCTTCACATAATTAAAATAAGTTATATGATTTAAAAATAGTAAGTTAGCAAAAGAACAATTAAAATATGCATAGATACAGCAAAAAGGAAACTGATCTTCAGGATAATATATACTTGTATATATTGAAATTATACTGTGACATGTAAGTTGTATAGTAGACTATACCATACTAGTCTATATCTACATTTGTAATTGTGAAATACAGAAAATGCAGTTTTTGATTATTGTTAATAATGCAATGCTTAAATTTAATTATTGAGTATAAAAATAATGCTGAAATAGATGTATTGGTAGACTAATACAGTCATATACTTGATAAAAGGGAACAAGACTATATATAAAAGTTCTGTATTTGTTTCTTAACATAAACAGAAGTATAGTTTTGTCTTTCATTCTGATACTCTGTTTAGCTGTTGTTAATGCTGTTTGTTTACATTATGTGCATAAATAGCTATTTGTAAACATATATGTGACTGACAGTACACTAGTGCTTAGTCCATAAATAGCTATTTGTATACATATATGTGACTGACAGTACACTAGTGCTTAGTCCATAAATAGCTATTTGAATACATATATGTGACTAACAGTACACTAGTGCTTAGTCCATACATAGCTATTTGTATACATATATGTGACTGACAGTACACTAGTGCTTCATCCATAAATAGCTCTTTGTATACATATATGTGACTGACAGTACACTAGTGCTTAGTCCATAAATAGCTATTTGTATACATGTATGTAACTGACAGTACACTAGTGCTTAGTCCATAAATAGCTATTTGAATACATATATGTGACTAACAGTACACTAGTGCTTCGTCCATAAATAGCTATTTGTATACATATATGTGATTGACAGTACACTAGTGCTTCGTCCATAAATAGCTATTTGAATACATATATGTGACTAACAGTACACTAGTGCTTAGTCCATACATAGCTCTTTGTATACATATATGTGACTGACAGTACACTAGTGCTTAGTCCATAAATAGCTATTTGTATACATATATGTGACTGACAGTACACTAGTGCTTAGTCTGACTTACACACAAATTAAATACATCATTGATTGTGACAAATAGTAGATTGGCTAATTTGAATTTTATAACAAATACTCCGTTGTAGTCTAAATACATTTTATAAGTCAATCGCTGCTTATTTTTTTCATTGTAAAACAAAAATCATGAGTTATACTGCACAGTGGTATTAACAATAAATGATGTATTCTAAATGTCTTTATATTGGAGTGTAAGTCATGAGTTATACTTCACAGTGGTATTAACAATAAATGATGTATTCTAAATGTCTTTATATTGGAGTGTAAATCATGAGTTATACTTCACAGTGGTATTAACAATAAAGGATGTATTCTAAATGTCTTTATATTGGAGTGTAAATCATGAGTTATACTTCACAGTGGTATTAACAATAAAGGATGTATTCTAAATGTCTTTATATTGGAGTGTAAATCATGAGTTATACTTCACAGTGGTATTAACAATAAAGGATGTATTCTAAATGTCTTTATATTGGAGTGTAAATCATGAGTTATACTTCACAGTGGTATTAACAATAAAGGATGTATTCTAAATGTCTTTATATTGGAGTGTAAATCATGAGTTATACTTCACAGTGGTATTAACAATAAAGGATGTATTCTAAATGTCTTTATATTGGAGTGTAAATCATGAGTTATACTTCACAGT